>NC_135992.1:8746329-8797508 GCF_053455715.1 Rhinoraja longicauda | reverse complement strand
AGAGCCGCAACGAGGTAGATTGGAAGATCAGTCAGGAGGAGTACATCCTTAACTAACGTGAAAGAAGGAACTGCAGATGCTGCATTAAACCTACGATAGACACAAAGCGCTGGAGTAACTCAGCGGGTCAGGCAGCATCTCTGGAGAAAAAGGATGGGTGATGTTTTGGGACAGAACCCTTCTTTAGATTGAAGGGGGGGGGGGGCATTTTGAGGGGGTTCGAGTGGGGAGTTGGTTCTCTTGTCTAGGGTGGCCAAAAATGCCCTTCTCATGCCTTTGGCACAACTGTTTCTCTAGAGATGCTGCCTGTCCCGTTGAGTTACCCCAGCACTTTGTGCCTATATTTACTAACGTGAGGTGTGTTCAAGATGTTCTTCCCCCCCTCCCTCTCCTGAGCTTTTTCTTTCTCCCGCTCCCGCGCCATTTTCTCTGCCCTCTGTTCCTGAGTGTCATGGCCGACTTGATTTTGCTTCTGTCTTGCAGGTGGAATTCTCAAAGATGGCGTCGAAGGGCTGCATCGTCCTCACAAAGTACTTCCTGTTTGTCTTCAACCTCTTTTTCTTTGTAAGTAAAACATTCACGGGGCGGCACGGTGGCGCAGCGGTAGAACTGCGGCCTCGCGGCGCCACGGGCTACGGGTTCGATCCCGACCACGGGTGCTGTCTGTGCAGAGTTTGGACAAGAGTGGGATCAGAATGGGGTAGAAGGGCGGTCACGGTGGCGCAGCGGTAGAGTTGCTGCCTCACAGCGAATGCAGCGCCGGAGACCCGGGTTCGATCCCGACTACGGGCGCCGTCTGTACGGAGTTTGTACGTTCTCCCCGTGACCTGCGTGGGTTTTCTCCGAGATCTTCGTTTTCCTCCCACACTCCAACGACATACGTAGGTTAATTGTAGGTTAATTGGCTTGGTAAATGCAAACAAAATTGTCCCCTAGTGTGTGTACGGTTGTGTTAGTATGCGGGGATCGCTGGTCGGCGCGGACCCGGTGGGCCGGAAGGGCCTGTTTCCGCGTTGTATCTCTAAACTAAACTAAAGGGGGAGACAGAGAGAGAGAGAGTAGGGAGGAGGATAGAGGAGAGGGTGGGACAGAGAGGGTTGGTGGGATGGCAGAGGGTGGGGAAGTTTAGAGATGCAGCGCAGAAACAGGCCCTTCGGCCCACCCAGTCCACGCCGACCAGCGATCCCCACACACTATGACACTATCCTACACACACACACACACACACACACACACACACTGGGGACAATTTACAATTACACCAAGCCAATTAACCTACAAACCTGCACGTCTTTGGAGTGTGGGATGAAACCAGAAGTCCTGGAGAAAACCCATGCAGGTCACGGGAAGAACGTACAAACTCGGTACAGACAGCACCCGTAGGTGGGATGGAACCCGGGTCTCCGGCGCTGTGAGGCAGCAACTCTACCGCTGCGCCATTGTACTGTACTATGTTCTAACCCAGGGATAGATTGTGTAGGAAGGAACTGGTTTAAACTGAAGATAGACACAGAATGCTGGAGTAATTCAGCGGGACAGGCAGTGCCTCTGGAGAGAAGGAAAGGGTGACATTTTGGGTCGAGACCCTTCTTCAGACTGATGTCATGGAAGAGGGAGATACAGAGATAAGGAAGTGTTAGGTGTGAAAATAGGATAAAGGGAATGGAGATCATGAAAAATGTAGAATAGTTCATTGTTAGCTGGGAGAAGGTAATAACAAAGCAAACGGAGACAAAATGTAGTCTGAGACAGTCGGACTGGTCGGAGAACAGGGAAGGGGAGGGATGGAGAGGGAGGGAAAGCAAGGGTCACTTGAGGTTAGACTAGTCAATGTTCATACCGCTGGGGTGTAAGCTACCCAAGTGAAATATGAGGTGCTGTTCCTCCAATTTGCTTGAAGTTAGAGAAGTCAATATTCATACCGAAGATAGACACAAAAAGCTGGAGTAACTCAGCGGGGACAGGCAGCATCTCTGGAGAGAAGGAATGGGTGAAGTTTCGGGTCGAGACCCTTCAGTCCGCTGAGGTATAAACTACCCAAGCGAAATAAGAGGTGCTGTTCCTCCAATTTGCGCTGGGCCTCGCTCTGACAATGGAGGAGGACAGAAAGGTCAGTGTGGGAATGGGAGGGGGAGTTAAAGTGCTGCGCCACCGGGAGATCAGGGAGGTCTAGGCGGACGGAGGCGTTCAGCGAGACGATCAGCGAGCCTGAGCTTGGTGCCTTTTGGAGTCAGCCATGCACTGGCCATGAACGTGACGTGATTGTCCACTGATACAGTCTGTCCCTCTGACCTGTTGCAGTTCCTGGGAGGAGTCATGCTGGGGTTCGGCCTGTGGATTCTATTCGACAAGACCAGCTTCATCGCGGTTCTGGGTAAGTGGGATGGCCGATCTCGGTGCTGGAGCCTCTGCGCTCCTCTTGCGGATGGACCTGTAGTGTTCAGCTTCTCACTGGCTTGGTCTCGGGTAAAACTAGAGGCAGAACCTTTTGGGTCAGTGGTAAGTGTGGTTACAGGGGGATCTGAGGGAGAGCTGTTAATTTACTTTAGTTTATTATGGTTACAGTGAAAAGCTTTTTTAGTCACATGTACCGAGGTACAGTGAAAAGCTTTTTGCTGCGTGCTAACCAGTCAGCGGAAAGACTGTACAGAATTACAATCAAGCCGTCCACAGTGTACAGATGCAGGGTAACGGGAATAATGTTTAGTGTAAGGCAAAGTCCAGTAGAGTCTGATTAAAGATAGTCCGAGGGTCTCCAATAAGGTAGATAGATACACTGTGTGTGTGTGTGTGTGTGTATATATAGTGTGTGTGTGTATATATATACTGTGTGTGTGTATATACTGTGTGTGTGTGTGTATATACACTGTGTGTGTGTGTGTATACACTGTGTGTGTGTGTGTATATACACTGTGTGTGTGTGTGTATATACACTGTGTGTGTGTGTATACACTGTGTGTGTGTATATACACTGTGTGTGTGTGTGTATATACACTGTGTGTGTATATATATATACTGTGTGTGTATGTGTATACACTGTGTGTGTGTGTGTATACACTGTGTGTGTGTATATACACTGTGTGTGTGTGTATATACACTGTGTGTATATATATATACTGTGTGTGTATGTGTATACACTGTGTGTGTGTGTGTATACACTGTGTGTGTGTGTGTATACACTGTGTGTGTGTGTGTATACACTGTGTGTGTGTGTATACACTGTGTGTGTGTGTATACACTGTGTGTGTGTGTATATACACTGTGTGTGTGTGTGTGTGTGTATACACTGTGTGTGTGTGTATATACACTGTGTGTGTGTGTGTATACACTGTGTGTGTGTATATACACTGTGTGTGTGTATACACTGTGTGTGTGTGTGTATACACTGTGTGTGTGTGTGTGTGTGTATACACTGTGTGTGTGTGTGTATACAGCTGTGTGTGTGTATACACTGTGTGTGTGTGTATACACTGTGTGTGTGTATACAGCTGTGTGTGTGTATACAGCTGTGTGTGCTTGTATACAGCTGTGTGTGTGTATACACTGTGTGTGTGTATACAGCTGTGTGTGTGTATACACTGTGTGTGTGTATACACTGTGTGTGTGTATACACTGTGTGTGTGTATACAGCTGTGTGTGCTTGTATACCTGTGTGTATACAGATGTATCTGTGTGTGTGTGTATGCACTGAGACTGTGTACATGTGTGTGAGCAGCTGTCTGTGTCAGTCTGTATATATGCAAGTGCGGGTTCCTGTACAGGCGTGTGAGTCTGTGTGCGGGCCCGTATACGCCCCTGTGAGGTCCGTGTGCAGGGCTGTGTGCAGTCCGTGTGCAGGCGTGTGGGTCCATGTGCAGGCGTGTGCGGGTCCGTGTACGCGCGTGTGAGGGTCTGCGTGCAGGTCCGTATACAGGCATGTGTGGGGCTGTGTGGGTCCATGTGCAGGTGTGTGTACAGGCGTGTGCGGGTCCGTGTACAGGTGTGTGTGGTCCGTGTGCAGGCGTGTGCAGGTGTGTGTGGGGCTGTGTGGGTCCATGTGCAGGTGTGTGTACAGGCGTGTGCGGGTCCGTGTACAGGCATGAGCGGTCCGTGTGCAGGCGTGTGCGGGTCTGTGTGCAGGCGTGTGCGGGTCTGTGTGCAGGCGTGTGCCCTGACCCGTGTGTGTTTCCCCACAGAGACTGCGGCGGTGCCTCTGCGCCTCTGGTCCTACCTGTTCTCGGGGCTGGGCACCTTCACCATGATGATGGGATTCCTGGGCTGCATTGGTGCCCTGAAGGAGGTCAAGTGCATGCTGGGGATCGTGAGTACCCGCTGCATGGGAGCTGCGGCGTTTATTGCAACGCCAGGCGCATGGGACAGGGTCTGCAGAGCTGCGCTGGGGGGGAGGGTGTCATTGCCGCTTGTTCTATCGTTCACCCCCCCTCATCCCCATCACTGACCCCCCCCCCATGCCCGATCACTACCCCCTCATCCCCATCACTGACCCCCCCCATGCCCGATCACTACCCCCTCATCCCCTCCTGTTGCCCCCCTCCTCATCCCCTCATCGCCTCCCCTTGTGTCGTTGACCCCCCTCATCCCCAACGCTGTCTCTCCCGCCCCCTCCCCTGACATCAGTCTGAAGAAAGGTCTCGACCCGAAACGTCACCCATTCCTTCTCTCCAGAGATGCTGCCCGACCTGCTGAGTTACTCCAGCATTGTGTGTCTACCTACAATGAGAATGTGATGGTTGGGATGGGGGAGGGAATGGGGGAATGACCAGGAATGGAAACGTTAAACATGGTGAATCTTGTACGATACGATAGAACTTAATTTATCCAGGAGAGAAATGAATTTGCCAACAGTCATAAAAACACAAGATACACGAAACATGACGTTAAAATGGGGGGGAGGGTGGGGTGGGGGGGTGTCAGTCCCAGTCTACCCCACCACAGAAGGGGGAGGAGTTCTCCAGTTTGATAGCCCCAGGGAAGGAGGATCTCCTGTGGCGTTCTATGCTACATCTTGGTGGGACAGTCTGTTGCTGAAGGATGTGGAGACGGTGAGTGGAGGAATAGAATGTGCCGGTTATTTATGCCTTGATAACGTACAAACAGCGTCGTGACCGGGAAAGTCCGAGCGACTCGAAACGAACGACCACGAGAGCTCTCGTTGAGACATCTGTTCCTTGCACCAGCCCCTCCCAAACCAGTCAACCATTCCTGCTTTGAAGATCACAACATCCGCCACAGTTGTTTTTTGCATAACACGATTTCTCAGAATCATAGAGGTCACAGAGTCATAGAACGATACAGTGTGGATACAGGTCCTTCGGCCCAACTCGCCCACACCGGCCAACAATGTCCCAGCTACCCTAGTCCCACCTGCCTGCGCTTGGTCCATAACCCTCCAAACCCGTCCCATCCATGTACCTGTCCAACTGTTTCTGAAACGATGGGATAGTCCCAGGTCCTAGGTGATAGGATTAGAATTAGGCCATTCGGCCCATCAAATCTACTCCGCCATTCAACCATGGCTGATCCATCTCGTGCCGACCAGCGATCCCTGTGCAACAACACTATCCTACACACACGAGGGACAATTTTACATTGACTCCAAGACAATTGACCTACGAACCTGTACGTTTTTGAAGTGTGGGAGGAAACCGAAGATCTCGAAGAAAACTCAGGCGCGGGTCACAAACAGACAGCAACCCCGGTCAGGATCGAACCCAAGTCTCTGGCGCTGAGAGGCAGCAACTCTACCGCTGTGCCACCGCTGTGCCGCCCATGAGACGCGTTCTCAAGTACAATTGAGGGGCTGGGGCTCTGACTGAGATTGTCCACATGGGGCGGCACGTTGGCGCGGCGGGTAGAGTTGCTGCCTCACAGCGCCAGAGTCCCAGGTTCGATCCTGGCCACGGGAGCGATCTGTATTTGTACGTTCTCCCCGTGACCCGCGTGGGTTTTCTCCGGGTGCTCTGGTTTCCGCCCGCAATCTATAGACCATGGGATTGCAAGGCTAATTGCTTGCTGTGCAGTTGTCCCCAGCCTTGAGCACAGTAACGGCAGCAGAGTGTTGTGGCCAGAGGGAGCCACTTCCTCACGCCCCATACCCTCCCCGCTCAACGCCTACTCCTGGTCAGAGGTATCCCGCCATCTTTCACACCCGCGCAGGCCGCTGGCAGTAAGACACAAAAAGCTGGAGTAACTCAGCGGGTCAGGCAGCCTCTCTGGAGAGAAGGAATGGGTGACGTCTCGGGTCCAGACCCTTCCTCAGACTGGGAGCCTGGGAATAATGTTGGGAATCCCTGTGTGGTTGGGGATTAGCTGGAAGCTCACAGCCTGGACTACCATGAGGTACACAAACGAAAGCTACTGTAGAACTTGGCGGGTGTTCTTTGCAAAGATTTCAAGCTAAACACTGGCTTGAAACATATAAAATTCTTAAGGGGTTGGAGAGGCTAGATGCGGGAAGATTGTTCCCGATGTTGGGGGAGTCCAGAACCAGGGGTCACAGCTTAAGGATAAGGGGGAAGTCTTTTAGGACCGAGATGAGAAAACATTTCTTCACACAGAGAGTGGTGAGTCTGTGGAATTCTCTGCCACAGAAGGTAGTTGAGGCCAGTTCATTGGCTATATTTAAGAGGGAGTTAGATGTGGCCCTTATGGCTAAAGGGATCAGGGGGTATGGAGAGAAGGCAGTTACGGGATACTGAGTTGGATGATCTGCCATGATCATATTGAATGGCGGTGCAGGCTCGAAGGGCCGAATAGCCTACTCCTGCACCTATTTTTTATGTTTCTATGTTTCTATGTTGAAAGTTTAGGTCTGTAGTTTGAGTCTAAAGAAGGGTCTCGACCTGAAACGTCACCCATTCCTTCTCTCCAGAGATGCCGCCTGACCCGCTGAGTTACTCCAGCATTTTGTGTCGATCTAAGACCGTGTGTTTTCAGCTTTAAAGTCGCCCTGTTGACTCTCATTGTCTGAACTCATTTTCACCTAGGCCACAGCTAATCATCATCATTGTTCATTATCATTATCATTCCCTTATCATTGTTACTTTTCCGCATATCTTTCATTAATTTGGTCTGCACATCACCGTCTATATTTCCCTCTCCGCTGACAATCAGCCTGAAGAAGGGCCTCGACCCAAAACGTCACCCATTCCTTCTCTCCAGAGGTGCTGCCTGTCCCGCTGAGTGACTCCAACGTTTTGTGTCGATCTTTGGTGTCAAGTCAAATTTATTTGTCACATACACATACACGATGTGCAGTGAAATGAAAGTGGCAATGCCTGCGGGTTGTGCACAAAAAGAATTACAGTTACAGCATATAAATAAAGTTAATAAGTTACTATTATTGTCGACAAAAATGTAGTCTCTGGGGTTATAAAAGTTGACAGTCCTGATGGCCTGTGGGAAGAAGCTCCGTCTCATCCTCTCCGTTTTCACAGCGTGACAGCGGAGGCGTTTGCCTGATCGTAGCATCTGGAACAGTCCGTTACTGGGGTGGCAGGGGTCCCTCATGATCTTGCTTGCTCTGGATCTGCACCTCCTGATGTATAGGTCCTGCAGGGGGACGAGTGTAGTTCCCATGGTGCGTTCTGCCGAACGCACTACTCTCTGCAGGGCCATCCTGTCCTGGGCAGAGCTGTTCCCAAACCAGACTGTAATGTTGCCGGACAGGATGCTCTCTACAGCCCCAGAGTAGAAGCAATGAAGGATCCTCAGAGACACTCTGAATTTCCTCAGTTGTCAGTGTAGGTCAATTGGCTTCGGCAAACAGTAGGATGGCACTGGTGGAACGCTGGTCGGCGCGGACTCAGTGGGCCAGAGGGCCTGTTTACGTGCTGTATCTCTAAAGTCTAAAGGGTTTGAGTTGTCAACAGGAAAGACGTTCCCCCCCCCTCTCCATTCCTCACTGCTTCTGAGATTTATTTTGAGTTAAAGGATCAAAATAACTCAAATTAGTTCCCTTTTTAAAAAAGAAATTCTTTAGCGTTTTCTATGGCGTTTTGAGAGCCCACACTTTCTAATTGAATCTCTGGTCTTGTTTACACTCAGTTCCTCTTTCATTAACGCTGACAGGTTTCGGAGGGGGATCTCACTGGCAGGTGTTAGGATCGGGTTCGTCTGTGGGTCAGCATCTATTCAATTGATGTCGTTTTAGTTTTAGTTTCAGCAATACAGCGCGGAAACAGGCCCTTCGGCCCACCGGGTCCGTGCCGCCCAGCGATCCCCACACTCTAACACTATCCTACACCCACTAGGGATAATTTTTACATTTACCAAGCCAATTAACCTACAAACCTGTACGTCTTTGGAGTGTGGGAGGAAACCGAAGATCTCGGAGAAAACCCACGCAGGTCACGGGGAGAACGTACGAAGTCCCGTACAGACAGCGCCCGTAGTCGGGTTCGAACCCGGGTCTCCGGCGCTGCATTCGCTGTAAGGCAGCAACTCTACCGCTGCGCCACCGTGACCGCCCGGTGGAAGATGTAGGAAGATGGTGATTGGAGTTTGGCTCATGGATACAGAGATGGGGGAGACATTTTGGACACCAGGGCAGGCAACAGACAATAGACAATAGACAATAGACAATAGACAATAGACAATAGGCAAGGGGTATGGAGTGAGCAGAGAGAAGCTGTGCGGAGTTTTAGATTTGGTGATACAAGTAGAATTAGGCCATTCGGCCCATCAAGTCTACTCCACCATTCAATCGTGGCTGATCTATCTCCCTCTACTATCCCCATTCTCCTGCCTTCTCCCCTGACACCCGTACAAATCAAGACTCCATCTATCTCTGCCTTAAAAATATCCATTGCCTAGGCCTCCGCGGCCTTCTGTGGCAAAGAATTCCACAGATTCACCACCCTCTGACTGAAGAAATCCCTCCTCATTTCCTTCCTAAAGGAACCTCCTTTAATTCTGAGGCTGTGACCTCTAGTCTTGGACTCTCGCACTAGTGGAAACACCCTCTCCACATCCACTCTATCCAAGCCTTTCACTGTTCAGTACGTTTCAATGAGGTCCCCCCTCATTCTTCTAAACTCCAGCGAGTGCAGGCCCAGTTCCGTCAAAAATGTATGAGGGGAAGGTGGTGGTTGGAGCTTGGCCCATGGATCCAGAGACTGATAGACATTTTGGACACCAGGGGAAGCATGGAATGAGTGGAGTGAAAGCAATGTGGAGTTTAGCTTTAGGGATACAGCATGGAATCAGGCCCTTCGGCCCACCGGGACCGGACCAACCAGCGATCACTGGCTCTATGCTATCCCACTTACTCATCCACCCCCTACACACTAGGGGCAATTAACAGAGGCCAGTTAACCTACAAACCACTAAGACTCTGGGATGTGGAAGGAAACCGGAGCACTCAGTCACTGAAAGGAAGCATGCAGGTACAGCAGGCAGTGAAGAAAGCCTATGCAATGTTGGCCTTCATAACAAGAGGAGTTGAGTATAGGAGCAAAGAGGTCCTTCTGCAGTTGTACAGGGCCCTGGTGAGACCGCACCTGGAGTACTGTGTGCAGTTTTGGTCTCCAAATTTGAGGAAGGATATTCTTGCTATTGAGGGCGTGCAGCGTAGGTTTACTAGGTTGATTCCCGGAATGGCGGGACTGTCGTATGTTGAAAGACTGGAGCGGCTAGGCTTGTACACACTGGAATTTAGAAAGATGAGAGGGGATCTTATCAAAACATATAAGATTATTAAGGGGTTGGACACGTTAGGGGCAGGAAACATGTTCCCAATGTTGAGGGAGTCCAGGACCAGGGGCCACAGTTTAAGAATAAGGGGTAGGCCATTTAGAACGGAGATGAGGAAAAACCTTTTTCAGTCAGAGAGTTGTAAATCTGTGGAATTCACTGCCTCAGAAGGCAGTGGAGGCCAGTTCTCTGAATGCATTCAAGAGAGAGCTGGATAGAGCTCTTAAGGATAGCGGAGTCAGGGGGTATGGGGAGAAAGCAGGAACGGGGTACTGATTGAGAATGATCAGCCATGATCACATTGAATGGTGGTGCTGGCTCGAAGGGCCGAATGGCCTCCTCCTGCACCCATTGTCTATTGTCACCCGATGTTTCCATTAGTAGGAGGCTAGAACCAGAGGCCACAGTCTCAGAACAAAGGGACGCACCGTTGGAACGAAGGAATTTCTTTAGTCAGAGGGTGGTGAAGCTGTGGAATTCATTGCCACAGAAGGCTATGGAGGCCAAGTCAATGGGTATCTTTGAGGCGGAGATTGACAGATATTTTATTGGTACGGGTCTTTATTCACAAAATGCTGGAGTAACTCAGCAGGTCAGGCAGCATCTCGGGAGAGAAGGAATGGGTGACGTTGGTACGGGTGTCAGGGGTTACGGGGAGAAGGCAGGAAAATGGGGTTGAGAGGCAGAGATAGATCAGCCGTGATTGAATGGCGAAGTGGTCGATGGGCCGAATGGCCTAATTCTGCTCCTATGACTCATGAACTTGGAGGAAACCAACGTGGTCACAGAAGGAACGTGCAAACTCCACACAGACAGCGCCCGAGGTCAGGATCGAACCTAGGTCTCTGGCGCTGTGAGGCAGTGGTTTCAGAGACCCAGGTTCGATCCTGACCCCGGGCGCTGTCTGTGTGGAGTTTGCACGTTCCTTCTGGGGGGGAGTGGAGCGGAAGAGTGACTGTAAGGCCCGAGTGGCCTTCTGCTTCAGGCTTCAGATCAGCAGTAGCTGGCTCTGGTCCTCACGCCCGGCCTGTTTGTGTTGTCCACAGTATTTCACCTTGCTCGTGCTGCTGATGGCTTCTCAGATCACAATCGGAGTCCTGGTTTACACGCAGAGGAAGATGGTAAACAGCGGCGGTGGATTTGGCAAGGGGTGGCGGTGGGATGGTTGAGGATGGGATGGAGAGGGGAGAGGAGGGGGTGGTGTAATGAAGGAAGGGGTGGTGAGGGGCTAGGGTTGCCAACTGTCTTGTATTAGCTGGGACATCCCTTATATTGGGCTAAATTGGTTTGTTCCGTAAGGGACCGCCCTTGTCCCGTATTAGGCCCGGGGGGGCGCTATAGGCCCGGACACTGTAGGCCCGGACACTGTAGGCCCGGACATTGTAGGCCCGGACATTGTAGGCCCGGACATTGTAGGCCTGGGCACTGTAGGCCCGGACATTGTAAGCCCGGGGGCCACTGTAGGCCGGGGGGTCAGAGTAGGCCCGGAGGCCCGGGCGCCACCTAACGGAGGTTGCATTGTAACCCACCTCCCGGCCCGGGCGGCCGCCATTGGTGGAGCGGGAGCATGTGGCCGCTGGCTGGGTGAGGTCACGTGGGGCGCGTTGCGGTGACGTCACCTTTTGTCCCTTATTTGGGCGTGAGGAAGTTGGCAACCCTATGAGAGGCAATGGGAGGGGAGAGTAGGGGGTGGTGAATGAAGGAAGGGATGGAGAGGGGGAAGGTGTAGATGGGTAGGAATGAGGAAGGAAGGGGTGGGGAGGGGAGACGGGAGAGGGGAGGGAGGGAGTGTGGGATGGTTGTGTCAGGGGGAAGAGGATTGGGGAGGTGTGTGGGATAGGAAGGCAAGTGGGGGGAGTGGGTCGGGTGGGTGTGTGAGGACAGTGAGGGGTGGGTGGGGGGTGTGGGGAGGGTGAGGGGTGGGGGAGTGAGGGGTGGGTGGGGGTGTGGGTAGGGTGAGGGTGTGGGCCGGGTGAGGGGTGAGGGGTGGGGGTGTGGGGACAGTGAGGGGTGGGTGGGGGGTGGGGGTGTGGGTAGGGTGAGGGTGTGGGCCGGGTGAGGGGGGAGGGGTGGGGGTGTGGGGACAGTGAGGGGTGGGTGGGGGGTGGGGGTGTGGGGAGGGTGAGGGGTGGGTGGGGGTGTGGGGAGGGTGAGGGGTGGGGATGTGGGGAGGGTGAGGGGTGGGGATGTGGGGAGGGTGAGGGGTGGGGATGTGGGGAGGGTGAGGGGTGGGGATGTGGGGAGGGTGGGGGTGGGTGGGGGTGGGTGGGGGTGTGGGGTGGGAGGGTGAGGGGAGGGTGAAGGGTGGGTGGGGGTGGGTGGGGGAGTGAGGGGTGGGTGGGAGTTGAGATGAGGAGGGGTAAAGGGTGGCCAGGCCTTTCACTCTGGCTGGTGAATTGTCCGGCCGTCCTGCCCTTTGTGTCCGTCTGTCGGTTGACCCAGTGAGTGCGTGTCTCCTCTTGTCGTTGGTCAGATCGAGAAGAAGCTAAGCCTGGTGGTGAAGGAGCTGATTGAGACGTACAGCCACGACGATGAATATTTGTCCAACCATGAGGACAGTTGGGATTACATCCAAATCGAGGTGAGCGGGAGAATCCGGGCTGTGCCGTGAAAGGGCCGCGCCGGCGACCGGGAACAGAGGCTCCCTGACCCACGGCGAGACCCCCTGACCCACAGCGACACCCCCCTGAACCACAATGACACTCCCTGACCCACAGTGACATTCCCTGACCCACAGTGACACCCCCTGACCCACAGCGAGACCCCCTGACCCACAGCCCTGACCCACGGCGAGACCCCCTGACCCACAGTGACACTCCCTGACCCACAGCCCTGACCCACGGCGAGACCCCCTGACCACAGTGACACCCCCTGACCCACAGTGACACCCCCTGACCCACAGTGACACTCCCTGACCCACAGTGACACCCCCTGACCCACAGTGACACCCCCTGACCCACGGCGAGACCCCCTGACCCACAGTGAGACCCCCTGACCCACAGCCCTGACCCACAGTGACACTCCCTGACCCACAGCCTTGACCCACGGCGAGATTCCTTGACCCACAGCCCTGACCCACAGCCAGGCTGTGTCACCCTCAGTGTTTAAGGGTAGCCTGCACAACAAAGTTTCTCAGTGTATCTTGGTACACGTGACAATAACTAACCAATACCATGGCGGTGCAGCGGGCAGAGCTGCTGCCTAAAGGTATCAAAGACTCAAGTTCGATCCTGACTTGCGTCGCCAACCGTCCCGTGTTAGCCGGGACATCCCGTAGTTTGGGCTAAATTGGTTTGTCCTGTACGCAACCGCCCTTGTCCCGTATTAGGCCGGGGGGGCGCTGTAGGCCCCGGACACTGTAGGCCCCGGACACTGTAGGCCCCGGACACTGTAGGCCCCGGACACTGTAGGCCCCGGACACTGTAGGCCCCGGACACTGTAGGCCCCGGACACTGTAGGCCCCGGATACTGTAGGCCCCGGACACTGTAGGCCCGGACACTGTAGGCCCCGGACACTGTAGGCCCCGGACACTGTAGGCCCCGGACACTGTAGGCCCCGGACACTGTAGGCCCCGGACACTGTAGATCCAGACACTGTAGGCCCCGGACACTGTAGGCCCGGACGCTGTAGGCCCCGGACACTGTAGGCCCCTGACACTGTAGGCCCCGGACACTGTAGGCCCCGGTTGTAGGCCCCGGACACTGTAGGCCCCGGACACTGTAGGCCCCGGACACTGTAGGCCCCGGACACTGTAGGCCCCGGACACTGTAGGCACCTGGCACTGTAGGCCCCTGGCACTGTAGGCCCCTGGCACGGTAGGCCCCTGGCACGGTAGGCCCCTAACACTGTAGACCCGGACACTGTAGGCCCCGGACACTGTAGGCCCCATACACTGTAGGCCCCGGACACTGTAGGCCCCGGACACTGTAGGCCCCGGACACTGAAGGCCCCGGACACTGTAGGCCCTGGACACTGTAGGCCCCGGACACTGTAGACCCCGGACACTGTAGGCCCCGGACACTGTAGGCCCCGGACACTGTAGGCCCCGGTTGTAGGCCCCGAACACTGTAGGCCCCGGACACTGTAGGCCCCGGACACTGTAGGCCCCGGACACTGTAGGCCCCGGACACTGTAGGCCCCTGGCACTGTAGGCCCCTGGCACTGTAGGCCCCTGGCACGGTAGGCCCCAGGCACGGTAGGCCCCGGACACTGTAGGCCCGGACACAGTAGGTCCCGGACACTGTAGATCCAGACAACGTAGGCCCGGACACTGTATATCCGGGCACTGTAGGTCCGGAGGCCCGGGCGCCGCCTAACGGAGGTTGCATAGCAACCCGCCTCCCGGCCCAGGCGGCCGCCATTGGTGGAGCGGGAGCACGTGGCCGCTGGCTGGGTGAGGTCATGTGGGGCGCTGGGGCGGTGACGTCACCCTTTGTCCCTTATTTGGGAGTGAGATAGTTGGCACCGCTAATCCTGACCTCGGGCGCTGTCCGTGTGGAGTTTGCACGTCCTCCCTGTGACCGGGTGGGTTTCCTCTAAAGTGCTCCGTTAATCGGCCCTCTGAATTGCCCCCCGTGTGCAGGGGGCGGATGCAAAAATGGGATAGCATTGAACGAGTGTGAACGGTGACATTGGACTCGTTGGGCCGAAGGGCCTGGTTTCAGCTTCCATTGAATTCTGCACTGATCAGGGATCATCAAACCTATTTTCGGGATATGTTGCAGGAAGGAACTGCAGGTGCTGGTTTAAACCGAAGATAGACACAAAATGCTGGAGTAACTCAGCGTGACAGGCAGCATCTCTGGAGAGAAGGAATGGGTGACGTTTCGGGTCGAGACAAAGAAGGGTCTCGACCTGAAACGTCACCCATTCCTCCTCGCCAGAGATGCTGCCTGGCCCGCTGAGTTACTCCAGCATTTTGTGTCTTATCTTTAGTTTCAGGTTATGTGGACTGACAAAACTGCCGATGCTGGAATGTTTTTGATTTTGTAGTTTGAGATATTGCGTGGGAACAGGCCCTTTGACCCATCAATAGACAATAGACAATAGGTGCAGGAGGAGGCCATTCGGCCCCTCGAGCCAGCACGGCCATTCAATGCGATCATGGCTGATCATTCTCAATCAGTACCCCGTTCCTGCCTTCTCCCCATACCCCCTGACTCCGCTATCCTTAAGAGCTCTATCCAGCTCTCTCTTGAATGTATTCAGAGAATTGGCCTCCACTGCCCTCTGAGGCAGAGAATTCCACAGATTCAAGCCCACATCGACCATCGATCGCCCGTTCACACTAGTTCTACAGTATCCCAATATTGCTTCCACTGCCGACACAGTATTGTGTTACCATTGTTGGGTAAATGCTTGCCTCTTCTCTGGCCTCACACCACTGTAATATTTATGTACCGCTGATCCTGTTCCTTCATTAGAACACTAATTGTTGCCAAGTAACATGGATAAAGAAAGGACTCAGATGGCACATTACCTGGGCAACGGTGAATCATTCAGAGAGTCTAGTTCAGTTTAGAGACACAGCATGGAAACAGGCCCTTCGGCCCACCAAGTCCGCGCCGTCCAGCGATCCCCACACACAACGTTTATCCCACACACACTTTTTACAGAAGCTAATTACAGAAGCCAATTAACCTACAACCCAATAGACAATAGACGCAGGAGTGGGCCATTCGGCCCTTCGAGCCAGCGCCGCCATTCAATGTGATCATGGCTGATCGTCCACAATCAGTACCCCGTTCCTGCCCTCTCCCCATACCCCCTGACTCCGCTATCCTTAAGAGCTCTATCTAGCTCTCTCGCGACGTTTCCGAAGACGGTGTCATCTCTTAGCCAGGTGCTGGTTTCACGAAAAACAGTAACTTGTAACGACCTGCCTCGGCATTGTCGCGGTCATTGTCGTGGTCATTGTAGTCATTGTCGCGGTCATTGTCGCGGTCATTGTCGTGGTCATTGTCGCGGTCATTGTCGTGGACACTGTGATGGTCACTGTCGTGGTCACTGTGATGGTCACTGTCATGGTCACTGTCGTGGTCATTGTCGCGGTCATCGTCGCGGTCATTGTCGCGGTCATTGTCGTGGTCATTGTAGTCATTGTCGCGGTCATTGTCACGGTCATTGTCGTGGTCATTGTCGTGGTCACTGTGATGGTCACTGTCGTGGTCACTGTCGTGGTCATTGTCGCGGTCACTGTCGTGGTCATCGTCGCGGTCATCGTCGCGGTCATTGTCGCGGTCATTGTCGTGGTCATTGTAGTCATTGTCGCGGTCATTCTCACGGTCATTGTCGTGGTCATTGTAGTCATTGTCGCGGTCATTGTCACGGTCATTGTCGTGGTCATTGTAGTCATTGTCGTGGTCATTGTCGCGGTCATTGTCGTGGTCATTGTAGTCATTGTCGCGGTCATTGTCACGGTCATTGTCGTGGTCATTGTAGTCATTGTCGTGGTCATTGTCACGGTCATTGTCGTGGTCATTGTAGTCATTGTCGTGGTCATTGTAGTCATTGTCGCGGTCATTGTCACGGTCATTGTCGTGGTCATTGTAGTCATTGTCGTGGTCATTGTCGCGGTCATTGTCACGGTCATTGTCGTGGTCAATGTCGCGGTCATTGTCGTGGTCATTGTCGTGGTCATTGTCGTGGTCATTGTAGTCATTGTCGCGGTCATTGTCGTGGTCATTGTCGTGGTCATTGTCGTGGTCACTGTCGCGGTCATCGTCACGGTCATTGTCGCGGTCATTGTTGTGGTCATTGTAGTCATTGTCGTGGTCATTGTCGCGGTCATTGTCGTGGTCATTGTAGTCACTGTCGTGGTCATTGTCGTGGTCAATGTCGCGGTCATTGTCGTGGTCATTGTCGTGGTCATTGTAGTCATTGTCGCGGTCATTGTCGCGGTCATTGTCGTGGTCATTGTAGTCATTGTCGCGGTCATTGTCGTGGTCATTGTCGTGGTCATTGTCGTGGTCACTGTCGCGGTCATCGTCACGGTCATTGTCGCGGTCATTGTTGTGGTCATTGTAGTCATTGTCGTGGTCATTGTCGCGGTCATTGTCGTGGTCACTGTCGTGGTCATTGTCGCGGTCATTGTCGCGGTCATTGTCGCGGTCATTGTCGTGGTCACTGTGATGGTCACTGTCGTGGTCACTGTGATGGTCACTGTCGTGGTCACTGTGATGGTCACTGTCATGGTCACTGTGATGGTCACTGTCGTGGTCACTGTCGTGGTCATTGTCGTGGTCATTGTCGTGGTCATTGTCGCGGTCATTGTCGCGGTCATTGTCGTGGTCATTGTCGTGGTCATTGTCGTGGTCATTGTCGTGGTCACTGTCGTGGTCATTGTTGCGGTCACTGTCGCGGTCATTGTCGTGGTCATTGTCGTGGTCATTGTCATGGTCATTGTCGTGGTCATTGTCGTGGTCATTGTCGTGGTCATTGTAGTCATTGTCGCGGTCATTGTCGTGGTCATTGTCGCGGTCACTGTCACGGTCATTGTCATGGTCATTGTCGTGGTCATTGTCGTGGTCATTGTAGTCATTGTCGTGGTCATTGTCGTGGTCATTGTCGTGGTCATTGTCGCGGTCACTGCCACGGTCATTGTCATGGTCATTGTCGTGGTCATTGTCGTGGTCATTGTAGTCATTGTTGTGGTCAATGTCGTGGTCATTGTCGTGGTCATTGTCGCGGTCACTGTCGCGGTCATTGTCGTGGTCATTGTCGTGGTCATTGTCGTGGTCATTGTCGTGGTCATTGTCGTGGTCATTGTCGCGGTCATTGTCACGGTCATTGTCGTGGTCATTGTCGTGGTCATTGTAGTCATTGTCGTGGTCATTGTCGCGGTCATTGTCGAGGTCATTGTAGTCATTGTCGTGGTCATTGTAGTCATTGTCGTTGTCATTGTCGTGGTCATTGTCGCGGTCATTGTCGCGGTCATCAATGTGGTCATTGTCGTGGTCATTGTCATAGGGTAAAAGAACATTTCAGCGATCTGCTACGACTTTGACAGTCGCCGGCAGCCGCCTTAAATATCGCGTAACTGGGACAGGCCCTTTAGGCTAAACTAAAGTGCTGGCCCTTTGTGATGTTTAACCTGCTCACTGTTTTGATTATTTCCCGGTGGTTGCAGTTCTCCTGCTGCGGTTGGAACAGCTCCATGGAGTGGATGAAGAACCCTCATGTGGGGAGGAACCTGTCGGGGGCCCTGCCTTTCTCCTACCCCTGCTCCTGCTACAACTCCTTCGCCGGCAGTCCCATCCAGTTGAACGCGACGAACGAAGTTGGTTTCTGCTCGGCCCCCTTCAACCCACTCACCAGAAACCTGGAGGTAAACGTAAAAACGTGGAGTCATAGACAATAGGTGCAGTAGGAGGCCCTTCGAGCCAGCACCGCCATTCATTGTGATCATGGCTGATCATCCACAATCAGTACCCCATGCCTGCCTTCTCCCCATATCCCTTGATTCCACTAGCCCCTTGAGCTTTGTCTAGTGTGTGTGCAGGATAGTGTTAATGTGCGGGGATCGCTGGGCGGCGCGGACTCGATGGGCCGAAGGGCCTGTTTCTCTAAATCTAAAAAAACTCTCTTTTGAATTCATCCAGTGAATTGGCCTCCACTGCCCTCTATGGCAGGGAATTCCCACAAATTCACAACTCTCTGGGTGAAAAAGCTTTTTTTTTTCCCACCTCAGTTTTAAAATGGCCCCCCCCCTTTATTCTCAGACTGTGTGGTCCCTGGTTCTGGACTCCCCCCGACATCGGGGAACATTGTTCCTACCATGCGAGAGGCAAGGGTGTTTCAATGGTGACGTGGACTGGCGCCCGTAACAATGGGACTGACCCGTAACAATGGGACTCACCCGTAACAATGGGACTCACCCGTAACAATGGGACTCACCCGTAACAATGGGACTCACCCGTAACAATGGGACTCACCCGTAACAATGGGACTGTTGCCACAGGCGCATTAAACCCAACAACACCACAAATAGATAATCTATCTATATACTAAAGCTCTCGTACGTTTGTTTGCTTGTTCCTGAACTACAGCCAAGATGGTGCTCGATAGCGCGGCAATTTTAGGCCCACTTTGTCTCGGCCCGAAACGTCACCCATTCCTTCTCTCCCGAGATGCTGCCGGAGCCACTCCAGCATTTTGCTCCTACCTTCGGTCAGAGGATCGAATGGTGTTTGCCGAACTGACCGGGTCGTTTTGCTCTCCTCCTCCTCCAGGGCTGCAGGAAAATGGTGTCCCAATGGATGAAGCAAAATATCGTCAGCATCATGGCGACCTGTATCAGCGTTAACGTGGTGGAGGTGAGACTCCGTGGGCGGGCCGCGGGTCATGGCGGGTGCGGCGGCCTCGGTGTCCGTGAGACCGACGGGTCACACTCACCGCGGCAAAAAAATCAATCAAACGAAAATCCCGCAGCTGCTCAAAACCCGAGATTTAAAGAGAAAACTGAAACATGTGGGAACGGCTCAGTGGGTCGGGCAGCATCTGTGGGGAGAGCTCCGGGCGCTCCGGTTTCCTCCCACGCTGCCAAGACTTGAGTCTTTAGGGACAGGCCCTTCGGCCCACCGAGCCTGTTCGTGCCTGTTCTTTCGTTCCATCCCTTCTCCCATAAGTTCCAGCCCTCCATCCCTGCTCCCTCTCCCCATAGACAATAGGTGCAGGAGGAGGCCATTCGGCCCTTCGAGCCAGCACCCCCATTCAATGTGATCATGGCTGATCATTCTCAATCAGTACCCCGTTCCTGCCTTCTCCCCTGACTCCACTATCCTTAAGAGCTCTATCCAGCTCTCTCTTGAATGCATTCAGAGAATTGGCCTCCACTGCCTTCTGAGGCAGAGAATTCCACAGATTCACAACTCTCTGACTGAAAAAGTTTTTCCTCATCTCCGTTCTAAATGGCCTACCCCTTATTCTTAAACTGTGGCCCCTTGTTCTGGACTCCCCCAACATTGGGAACATGTTTCCTGCCTCTAACGTGTCCAACCCCTTAATAATCTTATACGTTTCGATAAGATCTCCTCTCATCCTTCTAAATTCCAGTGTATACAAGCCTAGTCGCTCCAGTCTTTCAACATATGATAGTCCCGCTATTCCGGGAATTAACCTAGTAAACCTACGCTGCACGCCCTCAATAGCAAGAATATCCTTCCTCAAATTTGGAGACCAAAACTGCACACAGTGCTCCAGGTGCGGTCTCACTAGGGCCCTGTACAACTGCACACAGTACTCCAGGTGCGGTCTCACTAGGGCCCTGTACAACAGGGCCGCACAGTAGCCCAGCAGTAGAGTTGCTGCCTAACGGTGCCAGAGATCCTGACTCTGGGTAATGTCTGTACGGAGTTTGTACCTTTTCCCCCTGACCTGCGTGGGTTTTCTCCGGGTGCTCCGGTTTCCTCCCACACTCCAAAGACGTGCGGGTTTGTAGGTTAATTGGTTTGGTATCATTTGTAAATTGTCCCGATTGTGTGTAGGATGGTGTTAGTGTGCGGGGATCGCTGGGCGGCACGGACTCGGTGGGCCCAAGGGCCTGTTTCCACGCTGTATCTCTAAACTGAACTAAACAGAGTTGACGTTTCAGGTGGGGGACCTTGTTCAGTGGAGGGAGGGTGGGGGGGGGGGGGCTATGGGGAGGCAGTCCAGGCAGGAGGTACAGTAGTGGAGGTGTAGGTTGAGGCTGGAGTTGAAGGGGTAGGTTTGTGCGGGGTGGGTTTGTGGAAGGGGTAGTTTGAGTGGGCTGGGGGGGTAGTGTGTGCAGTGCTGGGAGGGGTAGTTTGTGTGGGGAGGTTGGAGGGGTTGTGTGCGCGTGTGTGTATGTGTGGGTAGTGTGGATAGTGTGTGGGTTGTGTGTGTGGGTTGTGTGTGCTTGTGTGGGTGTGAGGGGTTGTGTGTGTGTGTGGGAGGGGTAGCGCGTGTGTGTGTGGGTAGTGTGTGTGCAGTGTGCGAGTGCATGTGTGTGGGTAATGTGTGTGTGTGTGTGTAGGTTGTGTGTGTGGGAGTGTGTTGGTAATGTGTGCGTGTGGGTAGTGTGCGTGTGCGTGCGTGGGTAGTGTGTGCGTGTGTGGGTGTGAGGGGTTGTGTGTGTGTGTGTGTGGGTAGTGTGTGTGCAGTGCGCGAGTGCATATGTGTGTGTGTGGGTAATGTGTGTGTGTGTGTGTAGGTTGTGTGTGTAAGTTGTGTGTGTGGGAGTGTGTTGGTAGTGTGTGCGTGTGGGTAGTGTGCGTGTGCGTGCGTGGGTAGTGTGTGCGTGTGTGGGTGTGAGGGGTTGTGTGTGTGTGTGGGGGGGGGTAGTGTGTGTGTTTGTGTGTGTGTGTGGGGGGGGGGTTGTGTGTGTAATGTAATGTGTGTGTGGGTTGTGTGTGTGCGTGTGTGGATAGTGTGGATAGTGAGTGTGTGTGGGTTGTGTGTGTGTGTGTGTGTGTGTGTGTGTGTGTGTGTGTGTGTGTGTGTGTGTGTGTGTGTGTGTGTGTGTGTGTGGTGCGGGGAGGGGTGGGCTGGTGAGGAGCTGGTATCTACTACTAAGCTGTGTTGTGTTCAGTTCCTGCAGCTTGTCTGCTGTAGTGTGAGCGGGTGCCTGGGTCGGAGAGAGACGGAGCAGATGGAGTCCCGGTCTGAGCTTCCTACACCTCCCACCAGGTGCCTGGGCTTGCTGTGGTGTCTGGAGTGAGACTTGAGGGGAGGTGGGGAGTGGACATTAAATGTCTTGCGGGCTTCCAATGGAGTTTGTTGCTCGATGAGGTTGGAGCAGGTACCCAGCACGTATCCCTCTCAGTACGTATCTCTAGAGAGATCCTCTGCCTTGTCATAACGTCGTCCAGCGTGGAATCAAGCCCTTCGGCCCGACTCCATGCTGACCAAGATGCCCCATCTACTGTAAGCTAGTTTACGATTACCCTCGAAGGTAGACACAAAAAGCCGAAGTAACTCAGCAGGTCGGGCAGCATCTCTGGAGAAAAGGAATAGGTAACGTTTTGGGTCGAGACCCTTCTTCAGACCAATCAGCCTCCCGTGGTCCAAATCCCCCTGAACCTTTCCTATCCATGTACCCGTCCACCTGTCTTTTAAATGCTGTTATTGCACTGCGTCAACAACCTCTTCCAGCTGCTCATTCCATAAACCCACCACCCTCTCTGTGGAAGATGTTGCCCCTCAGGTTCCTATTAAATCTTTCCCCTCTCACTTTCAACCTACGTCCCCTAGTTCATGATTCCCCTACTCTGGGTAAAAGACTCTGGGCATCTGCCTTATCTCTTTCCCTCATGATTATATACACCTCCATAAGATGCATTGCAAGGGCGTGTGGCGCAGCGGTAGAGTTGTTGCCTCACAGCGCCAGAGACCCGGGTTCCATCCTGACTGCGGGTGCTGCCTGTATGGAGTTTGTACGTTCTCCCCGTGACCTGCGTGGGTTTTCTCCGGGCGCTCCGGTTTCCTCCCACACTCCAAAGAAGTGCAGGTTTGTAGGTTAATTGGCTTGGTAAAATTGTAAATTGTCCCTAGCGTGTGTGTGTGTGTGTGTAGGATAGTGTTAGTGCGCGGGGATCGCTGGTCGGCGCGGACCCGGTGGGTTTCCGCGCTGTATCTCTAAACTGAACTAAACCAGGAGGGAGGAGAGGTGGGTGGCAGGAAGGAACGGAGTGGATTACCAGAGTGGGATCAGGAGTGAAGGGGGGGGGGGGGGGGGGGAGGGGGTGCAGTGGTCCAAATGGCGCTTGCTTTGACAGCTGCCAGGGTTTGCGTGTGTGTGTGTGTGTGTGTGAAGTGTTGGTGTCTCTGTGTACTAACCCCACTCTCTTTCATCCGCTTACAATTCATACCCAGAGATTCTTTCCTGGATTATTGGCAAGGTAACTTCAAATTAACCTCTGCACGTCGTGCGTGTGTTTGTCTGACTATTTATTTATTTATTTATCTATTTATTTATTTATTTATTTATTCATTCATTCATCCATCCATCCATCCATCCATCCATCCATCCATCCATCCATCCATCCATCCATCCATCCATCCATCCATCCATCCATCCATCCATCCATCCATCCATCCATCCATCCATCCATCCATCCATCCATCCATCCATCCATCCATCCATCCATCCATCCATCCATCCATCCATCCATCCATCCATCCATCCATCTGTCTATCTATTTATTTATCTATTTATTTATTTGTCTATTTATGTATTTATCTATTCATTTATTTATTTATTAATTTATTTGTGTGTGTGTGTGTGTGTGTGTGTGTGTGTGTGTGTGTGTGTGTGTGTGTGTGTGTGTGTGTGTGTGTGTGTGTGTGTGTGTGCGTGTTCAACCTGATTTTTGTGAGTTAACAAGAGTGGCGCAGCGGTAGAGTTGCTGCCTCACAGCGCCGGAGACCCGGGTTCCATCCTGACCATGGGAGCAGTCTGTACGGAGTTTGTACGTTATCCCCGTGGACCGCGTGGGTTTTCCCCGGGTGCTCCGGTTTCCTCCCACATCCCAAAGACGCGCAGGTTTGTAGGTTAATTGGCTCTTGTAAAATCGCCACGAGTGTGCAGGATGGAACCAGTTGTGCACGTGACCGCTGGTCGGCATGGGCCCAGTGGGCTGAAGGGCTGGTCGGCATGGGCCCAGTGGGCTGAAGGGCCTGTATCTCCAAAACTAAATGAGAAACTGCAGTTAGCTACAGTGAACTCAATTAGTAATTTAAGAAAATAACTGCAGATGCTGGTACAAATCGATTTATTCACAAAATGCTGGAGTAACTCAGCAGGTCAGGCAGCATCTCGGGAGAGAAGGAATGGGTGACGTTTCGGGTCGAGACCCTTCTTCAGACTGAAGAAGGGTCTCGACCCGAAACGTCACCCATTCCTTCTCTCCTGAGATGCTGCCTGACCCGCTGAGTTACTCCAGCTTTTTGTGATACCTTCGATTTGTACCAGCACCTGCAGTTATTTTCCTGCCCCTACCTATCTCTCCCTCCTAGCCCCTTTGTCCTGCCTTCTCCCCATAACCCCTGACACCGTACTGATCAAGGTGCCCCCAATGACGTCCCCCAATGACAATCTGTGTCTATAGTAACCATCCCCCAGTAAGGGACAGTGTGTGTGTGTGTGTGTGTGTGTGTGTGTGTGTGTGTGTGTGTGTGTCTCTCTCCATGAGGGTCAGTGTGTCTCCATGAGGGTCAGTGTGTTGGTGTGACCCGTCCCTACAGTTGCCAACTTCCTCACTCCCAAATACGGGACAAAGGGTGACATCACCGCCCCGCGTGACCTCACCCAGCCAGCGGCCACGTGCTCCCGGGAGCACGTGGCCGCTTGCTGGGTGAGGTCACGCGGGGGGCGGGGGGCGGTGACGTCACGCTTTGTCCCTTATTTGGGTGTGAGGAAGTTGGCAACCGTACTAATACGGGGCAAGGGCGGTCCCGTGCGGGACAAACCAATTTAGCCCAATATACGGGATGTCCCGGCTAATACGGGACAGTTGGCAACCCTAACACCGTTCCCCAGTGAAGGTCAGTGTGTCCCTGATCAGAAAGGGACTGTGGGCAGTCCAGATTTTTTTTTTAAAACCTGAAATTCAGAGCCAGGAAAACCTTCATCGTTTAAAAAAACAAAAATGGGAGTCTGGAACTCATCGCCGATTCCTCTTCCGTTCTCAACACTCCCCGGGATGTGATATTGATTGGAGTGTTCCAAAATCTGAGTTTAGAGACGCAGGAAGGAACTGCAGATGCTGGTTTACACTGCAAATGGACACAAAGCGCTGGAGTAATCAAGGCCCTGTCCCACTTAGGCGATTTTTTTTTAGGCGACTCCCGGCGACTGTCATAGTCGTAGCAGGTGGCCGAAAAAACGGGGACTGGACCCCTGCCCCACCACAATGTCTACCACAAGCTACCACAACCTACCACCTAGTCGACGTCAAGCTACGGCAACCGGCCATGAGTAGGACGTCCACCTACGACCGTACACCTACGGCCACACGGGCGACAACCGAAGTCGGCCTAGGTCCACCCGCGACAAGCTAGGACAAGCCACGAACCTGTCGGCCACAACTGAAGACAATTCACGTCATCTTGGCATCCGGTTTTGACGCAGGTTGACGTGGGTAGTCGCCAATGGACTTCACCGAAGTCAACTCCGCCGACAGCCTACGTCACCTGGTGACGACCCACGACAGCGCCCCCGTCAGGAGACGTCAAGCTACGCTCATTGGCGTCAAAGCCACTGTGGCCGAAAGTTTTTCAACATTCTGAAAATCCAGCGGTGACCAGAAAGACGCTGCGACTCTTTGGAGATGTCTCTTTGTAGTCGCCTAAAAAATCGCCTAAGTGGGACAGGGCCTAACTCAGTGGGTCAGGCAGCATCTCTGGAGAAAACGTTTCAGGTTGAGACCCGTCCTCGGACTGAAGTTTGAAGTGTCTGAGGAAGGGTCCCGACTCGAAACGTCACCCATTCCCTCTCTCCAGAGATGCTGTCTGACCTGCTGAGTTACTCCAACGCTTTCTGTCCACCTTCAGTTTAAGCCAGCATCTGCAGTTCCTTCCCACAGGTATCCTGCAAACCCGAACGTCTTTGGAGTGTGGGGAGGAAACCAGAGCCCCTGGGGAAAACCCACGCGGGTCACGGGGAGAAGGTACAAACTCTGTACAGACAGCACCCTTGGTCGGGATCGAACCCGGGACTCTGGCTGCTGCTGTGTCACTGTGTCACCCCTGTTCTCTCCTAATCATGGGTATGTTGGGCATGTCCTAATCATGGGTATGTTGGGCATGTCCTAAACATGGGTATGTCCGGTTAAAGCAAACTCCCAGTCACCTTTGCTGCCTTTCCCTCTCCAGTTGATGCTCCTGATTTTGTCTGCCGTCCAGTTCATGGAGAACGTGCGCCTGAGCCGCGAGTGCACAGTCCCTCTGCCGGGCGCCACCTCCACCAGGCGCTCCAGCGTATCGAGAGACACCCACCTGACAACAGAGCTGTTAGTCATGCCCTCCGCCATGACCCTGCAGGAGGAAGTGCACTCGGGGCCCTCGTTGAAAGCCTCCACCACAACATCGCGCTCGAGGCAGCGATCCACCATGTCTCGCTCCCAGTCCACCACCACCTTCCGGCCCTTGTCAAAGGGTTCCCGGGCGGGGTCAATGTCTCAGCCTACCAGCACAACGGTGCTGCATGTGGAGAAGGGAGAGCTGACCGCAAAGTCCTCCACAAAGTCCACAACCAGGTCCACACTGAGGTCCTCGACAAGGTCCACTGACACGCCCTCGACCGCGCGGAGCAAGGATTGAGCAGAACCACCCGCCGCAAGGCCCACGACGCGGAGAGCCTGCCCTCCAAAGCTGCCAGCCTCTATCCACCCTAATAAACGACTCAGTAGATGCTCCATTGTGGTTTTCTGGAACAAGGAGGGTTTTGGGAGCCCAGCACAACGTTTAGGGCGGTCACGGTGGCGCGACGGTAGAGTTGCCGCCTCACAGCGAATGCAGCGCCGGAGACCCGGGTTCCATCCCGACTACGGGCGCTGTCTGTACGGAGTTTGTACGTTCTCCCCGTGACCTGCGTGGGTTTCCTCCGAGATCTTCAGTTTCCTCCCACACTCCAAAGACGTGCAGGTGTGCAGATTAATTGGCTTGGTAAATGTAAAAATTGTCCCCAGTGTGTGTAGGAATGTGTGGGGAACACAAAATGCTGCAGTAACTCAGCGGGTCAGGCAGCATCTCAGGAGAGAAGGAATGGGTGACGTTTCGGGTCGAGACTCTTCTTCAGATGTGTTAATGCGCGGGGATCGCTGGTCGACGCGGACCCGGTGGGCCGAAAGGGCCTGTTTTCGCGCTGTATCTCTAAACTAAACTAAACTAAACTGATAGACTTGGGGAAGGATTCAAAGGGATGGGAGATGAAGGGGGGGAAAAAATATTTCCATCCTCATTGTTATGAGGATCTGAACTTCAGATCTGCAGTAACTTTGGACTTTCGAGATACATAGACATAGAAACATAGAAAATAGGTGCAGGAGTAGGCCATTCGACCCTTCGAGCCTGTACGCACCGCCATTCAATATGATCATGGCTGATCATCCAGCTCAGTAACCTGTACCTGCCTTCTCTCCATACCCCCTGATCCCTTTAGCTACAAGGGCCACATCTAACTCCCTCTTAAATATAGCCAATGAACTGGCCTCAACTACCTTCTGTGGCAGAGAATTCCACAGATTCACCACTCTCTGTGTGCAAAAAAACGTTCTCATTTCGGTCCTAAAAGACTTCCCCCTTATCCTTAAACTGTGACCCCTTGTTCTGGACTTCCCCAACATTGGGAACAATCTTCCTGCATACAGTGTCGACCCACCGGGTCTGTGCTGATCAGCGATCATTCCATACTCTAGCACTATCCTACACACGCTAGGGACAATTTACTAGTTTACCAAAGCTAATTAACCTACAAATCTGTGCGTCTTTGGGATGTGGAAGGAAACCGGAGCACCTGGAGAAAAGCCACGCGGTCACGGGGAGAACGTACAAACTCCGTTCATGCTGAGCTCTGCCTATCTGTATTAGGTGGCCTGGTGCTGGTATTGAACGAAGAACACCAAACAGCACAGACACAAAAAGCTGGAGTAACTCAGCGGGTCAGGCAGCATCACTGGAGTCAAGGAATAGGTGATGTTTCGGGTCGAGACCCTTCTTCAGACTCGCCCAAACGGTACCTATTCCTTTTATTCACAAAATGCTGGAGTAACTCAGCAGGTCAGGCAGCATCTCCCGAGATGCTGCCTGACCTGCTGAGTTACTCCAGCATTTTGTGAATAAATCGATTTGTACCAGCATCTGCAGTTATTTTCTTATATTACTGTACCTATTCCTTTCTCTCCAAAGATGCTGCCTGGCCCGCTGAGTTACTCCAGCAATTATTTTTGTCTGTTTTCGGTATAAACCAGCATCCTTCCTACACATGGAACAGTACAGCACGGGAGCAGGCCCTTCGGCCCACAATGTCCCTGCTGAACATGATACCAAGTTAAACTAATCTCATCTACCATATCCCTCCAATGCCTGCACATTCATGCGCCTATCTAAAAGCCTCTTAAACTCCACCATCTTATCTACCACCACCAGCGCCCCTCTGCACACGAATGCTGTTGAGAGTCTTAGGCAATAGACAATAGGTGCAGGAGGAGGCCATTCGGCCCTTCGAGTCAGCACCGCCATTCACTGTAATCATGGCTGATCATCCACAATCAGTACCCTGTTCCTGCCTTCTCCCCATATCCCTTGACTCCGCTATCTTTAAGAGCTCTATCTAACTCTCTCTTGAAAGCATCCAGAGAATTGGCCTCCACTGCCTTCTGAGGCAGAGAATTCCACAGATTTACAACTCTCTGGGTGAAAAAGTTTTTCCTCATCTCCGTTCTAAATGGCCTACCCCTTATTCTTAAACTGTGGCCTCTGGTTCTGGACTCCCCCAACATTGGGAACAATGTTTCCTGCCTCTAACGTGTCCAACCCCTTAATAATCTTATATGTTTCGATAAGATCTCCTCTCATCCTTCTAAATTCCAGTGTATACAAGCCTGGTCGCTCCAGTCTTTCAACATACGACAGTCCCGCCATTCCGGGAATTAACCTGGTGAACCTACGCTGCTCTCCCGCAATAGCAAGAATGAGCTTCCTCATATTTGGAGTCCAAAACTGCACACAGTACTCCAGGTGCGGTCTCACTAGGGCCCTGTACAACTGCAGAAGGACCTCTTTGCTCCTATACTCAACTCCTCCTGCTATCTGGTGTTATGTTCACACTTTCTCTCCTCTCCCGGCAGCTCCTTGGGATGGCGCTATCGATGTTATTGTGTAGGAACATCGCCCCTGACTACGACAAACTCATCCGCTTTCAGTAAAGCTGGGAAGCCCGATGGCTGGTGCGGAAGTTGTTGAAACCCAGCAAGTCTATTTTTCTTTTTTTTTTAATATCTTCCTGCCGTAATTTCACCTCTTGTCCACGTTTCAATCCCTGAATGGATTTGACTGGGATCTACCTCTAAGATTCTGGACCATCTGATGAACAGAACAAACTCCACCCACTGCCAACCTGAATCCAACCTATTTTACAGAGTCACTCAACTGCATCCATCCAACCTGTCGATTCATTCCCGGCATTCCCTGGATTTTAGCAGCCGGGAGTGGCCTTGACCCGAAGTATGTGCATTGGGCAGTGGTGGGACTATTTCATGAGGGAAACCAGGAGACGTTGTGAATGGTAAAGAACTCCCCATCCATCGAAAACTCATCCCATGCAAGACATCGGACTATTCCCGAAGGCCAACAGATGGAAGTTGGCAGATGTCGACGCCATCTTGAATGTGCTTTGGTTTCCCTTGGCACTTAGAACGTGGAGCAGCACTGCACAGGACAGGAGCAGGCCCTTCGGCCCACAACATCCATGCCGAACATAATGCCAAGGTCAACACTTACCTGTGTAGGAAGGAACTGCAGATGCTGGTTCGATCCGAAGACAGACACAAAATGCTGGGGTAACTCAGCGGGACTGGCAGCACCTCTGGAGAGAAGGAATGGCTGGCGTCTCGGGTCGAGACCCTTCTTCAGACTCTTATCTGCCTGCACATAATGCACGACCCTCCGTTCTCAGTGTAGGAAGGGTCTCGACCCAAAACGCCACCCATTCCTTCTCGCCAGAGATGCTGCCTGTCCCGCTGAGTTACTCCATCTTTTTTGTGTCTATCCTCCATTCCACGATATGCATGTGCCTGTCCAAAGGTCTCCTCAAACCCGCCGTGGGCTCGTGTTCCAGCTGGGCCTGCTACGTGGTGAACCAGAGGCGATTGCAGATTGCGTTTGAATGGGATATTGTTCCAAGCTTTGGTTTATTGGGTGGACGTTGGCCAAAGTGTTGTGACGTGGTGGGCCAAAGGGCCTGTTGGGCCGAAGGGACCATTGCAACGTGTCTAGGTTACCCAGAATGATCTGGGGAAGAACATGCACAGCTGAGTGTAATCCCACATTTTACTTTAGCGCTACAGCATGGAAACAGGCCTTTCGGCCCACTGAGTCCATGCTGACTATCGTTCGCACGGGTTCCATGTTATCCTACTCCCTGCACATTAGGGGCAACTTACGGGGTCAACTTATGGAGGTCAAATCCCACGTCTTTGGGATGTGGGAGGAAACCGGAGCACCCCATAGGAATCCCACGTGGTCATGGGGAGAATGTGCAAACTCCACACAGACAGCACCCGAGGCCAGGATCGAACCCGGGTCTCTGGCGCCGTGGGCCATCAGCCGCTTCACTGGCGAATCCAGCCGGTCGACTCAAACCGCGGGGTGCTGGCATTCCCTGGCATTTCCTGGCAGTGGGATTGGTGTGTTTTGAGTCGGGTTCTCCGAGCATGGGCGGCAGTCTTTGTCACAGTGTTTAGTTCAGTTTATTGTCACGTGCGCCGAGGTACAGTGCAAAGCTTTAGTTGTGTGCTATCCAGCCAGCGGATAGACAATACATGATCGCAATCGAGCCGTCCACAGCGCAGAGTGCCGCTGAGGGAGGGGGTAGTACCAAAGATACTAGAGGAGCAAGATGGACCACTCCGTTGAAATCGCCTATACTGAAGTGTGGTGCGCAAAGGAGCGTAACGTCCGCCATTTTAGTAAGCAAAACCCGCCGTCCGCTCTGCCTCTCGCAGTGTGATCAGTGTTTTGGGGGAACAGTATGTGTGATGATACCATTAAAATGTAGAATATATCTCATCTACCAATTCACAGGTTTTTGTTATTTTTCTTTTAAAATGTTTCTGCAAGTTTCTGCCCACTAGAATGGCGCCGTGACGTACTACGGTTTTTAGGGCCGAGTGGTCTATCTTGTTGCTCTAGTAGCTTTGGGCAGCACTGAGGGAGTGCCGCACTGTGGGGGTGGGGGGGTGAGGGAGTGCCACACTGTGGGGGTGGGGGGGGGGGGGTGAGGGGTGAGGGGTGAGGGAGTGCCACACTGTGGGGGTGGGGGGGGGGGGTGAGGGGTGAGGGAGTGCCGCACTGTGGGGGTGGGGGGGGGGGGGTGAGGGGTGAGGGAGTGCCACACTGTGGGGGGGGGGGTGAGGGGTGAGGGAGTGCCGCACTGTGGGGGTGTGGGGGGTGAGGGGTGAGGGGTGAGGGAGTGCCGCACTGTGGGGGTGGGGGGGTGAGGGGTGAGGGGTGAGGGAGTGCCGCACTGTGGGAGGGGCAGCATTGCAGATATGTGAGGATTATTAGAGATTTAGTCATTACGGCACGGACTTGGTGGGCCGAAAAGGCCTGTTTCCGGCTGTATATATATGATATGATATGATATGACAAGATACTGTGCCTCAAACATTCCCATTATGAATGTTTAAACAAGAGACGGGAAAGTTTTCCACTAACTAGCTCTCACCAGTACTTGCGGCTAATAATTTATTAACTTTGTGTGGAATCCCATGAAGTAAAGTGACTTGAAATGCAGTCCGTGACCTGTGAAAATAATACCTTCCCTTGAATGTTGTCACTTCAGTGGCACTGAAGCATTGAATGCCCAGAAAACCCTGTGGTAAATACTTTACGTCTGCTGTCTAGATTAATGCTGTACCTGCCTCTGATGGGCCTTGTGGTCAACTCTCATCTGATATGAAGGAGAGGGAGTGAGATTAAGGGTCCAATACTCAATACAGTGAATGCAATAAAAACCTCTATCACCAAGCACAGTGTCGTCTAATTCTCAAGTCTATTGAATGCCCTAGTACTGCAAAATACTTTGTGATAATTTCTGATCTCTTCTGAATTCTGATTGTGAATTCTGATTGTGAATAACTCTGAGATCTTTTGAATGCTGTAGCAATGTGGGCTTTGTGAGAATTTCTGATCTACTCTGAATTCTGCCCCTGAATTCTGATTTCTGAATTCTGGATTCTGATTCTGAATTCTGGATTCTGATTTTGAATTCTGACCCTGAATTCTGAATTCTGACCCAGAATAATTCCTTGTCTATTGAATGCCGTGGAGGCGTGGCGTACTTTGTGATAATTTCTGATCTCTTTTTACGATATTGAATGACCTTGAAGCTCTATCAGTATTATGGTATATAAGTTCCAGGACTCTGTTCATGTCTGATTTATATCTTGAATAAATGTTTAATGGTTACATCAATGCTTGCTGTTTGCTTTTATTTTTGAACAGAGACGTTTGGTTTCAAGGTCAGTTTATTGGCACTTGTACCAAAGGGTGCAGTGAAATTCAAGTCACCATACAGCCATACTAAACAAAAAAGCAACACAGCACACAACTACATAAAAGTTAACATAAACATTCACCGCAGCGGATTCCTTCCATTCCCCACTGTGATGGAAAGCAATAAAGTCCAAACGTCTTCCTCTTTATTCGCCCGCGTTTGGGGCAGTGGAACCATCCGTCGGGGCGATCGAAGCTCCCGCAGTCGGCGGTGGAAGCCCCCACGTCGTGGCGATCGAAACTGAGTTCCCCGAAGTCGGTCCCTAAACAGAGGCCGTGGGCTCCGCAACGTTAAAGTCCCGTAGGCTCCCGCGAAGGAGCTCCCGGTCGATCGCCAGCAAAGGCCGCCAGCTCCTCAATGTTAGGCCGCAGTGCGGACGGAGATACGATACGGAAAAAATCGCGTCTCCGTCGAGGCAAGAGATTAGAAAAAGTTTCCCCCAACTCCCCCCCCCCCCCCCCCACCTCCCACATAAAACAAGCTAAAGAACATACATTTAACACATACAAAACAGACACAAAGAAAGAAAGCAATACGGGGAGAAAAGATGAGGTACGAGGGTAAACTAGCCAATAATATAAAGGAGGATAGTAAAAGCTTTTTTAGGTACGTGAAGAGGAAAAAAATAGTCAAGGCAAATGTGGGTCCCTTGAAGACAGAAGTGGGGGAATTTATTATGGGAAACAAGGAAATGGCAGACGAGTTGAACCGGTACTTTGGATCTGTCTTCACTAAGGAAGATACAAGCAATTTCCCAGATGTTCTAGTGGGCAGAGATCCTAGGGTGACAGAGGAACTGAAGGAAATCCACATTAGGCAGGAAATGGTGTTGGGTAGACTGATGGGACTGAAGGCTGAAGGCTGATAAATCCCCAGGGCCTGATGGTCTGCATCCCAGAGTACTTAAGGAGGTGGCGCTAGAAATTGTGGACGCATTGGTGATCATTTTCCAATGTTCTATAGATTCAGGATCAGTTCCTGTGGATTGGAGGGTAGCTAATGTTGTCCCACTTTTTAAGAAAGGAGGGAGAGAGAAAACGGGAAATTATAGACCAGTTAGTCTACATCAGTGGTGGGGAAGATGCTGGAGTCAATTATAAAAGACGAAATTGCGGAGCATTTGGATAGTAGTAACAGGATTGTTCCGAGTCAGCATGGATTTACGAAGGGGAAATCATGCTTGACTAATCTACTGGAATTCTTTGAGGATGTTACCAGAAAAATTGACAGGGGAGAGCCGGTGGATGTGGTGTACCTTGACTTTCAGAAAGCCTTTGATAAGGTTCCACATAGGAGATTAGTGAGCAAAATTAGAGCACATGGTATTGGAGGTAGGGTACTGACATGGATAGAAAATTGGTTGACAGACAGAAAGCAAAGAGTGAGGATAAATGGGTCCCTTTCAGAATGGCAGGCAGTAACTAGTGGGGTACCGTAAGGCTCGGTGCTGGGACCGCAGCTATTTACAATATACATTAATGACTTGGATGAAGGGATTAAAAGTATCATTAGCAAATTTGCAGATGATACAAAGCTGGGTGGTAGTGTGAACTGTGAGGAAGATGCTATGAGGTTGCAGAGTGACTTGGACAGGTTGTGTGAGTGGGCGGATGCATGGCAGATGCGGTTTAATGTGGATAAGTGTGAGGTTATCCACTTTGGTGGTAAGAATAGGAATGGTGTCAAGTTAGGAACAGGGGACGTACAACGAGATCTGGGTGTCCTAGTGCATCAGTCACTGAAAGGAAGCATGCAGGCACAGCAGGCAATGAAGAAAGCCAATGGAATGTTGGCCTTCATAACAAGAGGAGTTCAGTATAGGAGCAAAGAGGTCCTTCTGCAGTTGTACAGGGCCCTAGTGAGATCACACCTGGAATACTGTGTGCAGTTTTGGTCTCCAAATTTGAGGAAGGATATTCTTTCTATTGAGGGCGTGCAGCGTAGGTTTACTAGGTTAATTCCCGGAATGGCGGGACTTTCATATGTTGAAAGACTGGAGCGACTAGGCTTGTATACACTGGAATTTAGAAGGATGAGAGGAGATCTTATCGAAACGTATAAGATTATTAAAGGGTTGGACACGTTAGAGGCAGGAAACATGTTCCCAATGTTGGGTGAGTCCAGAACCAGGGGCCACAGTTTAAGAATAAGGGGTAGGCCATTTAGAACTGAGATGAGGAAAAACTTTTTCAGTCAGAGAGTTGTGAATCTGTGGAATTCTCTGCCTCAGAAGGCAGTGGAGGCCAATTCTCTGAATGCATTCAAGAGAGAGCTGGATAGAGCTCTTAAGGATAGCGGAGTCAGGGGGTATGGGGAGAAGGCAGGAACGGGGTACTGATTGAGAATGTTCAGCCATGATCACATTGAATGGCGGTGCTGGCTCGAAGGGCCGAATGGCCTCCTCCTGCACCTATTGTCTATTGTCTATTGAAAGGCCAGACAGACTTGGCGAGGCAGCCATTGATAGCGCCACCTGGTGTCATGACTAGAATTTGTCATGGTAAAAACACACGCAGGTGGGACTAGTGTAGATAGGACATCTTGGTGGCTGTGGGCAAGTTGGGCCGAAGGGCCTGTTTCTGTGCTGTATGACTCAAAGTGAAGAAATATCTGTTTGAGGCGTAGAGGCATGGAAATAGAGCCTTCGGCCCAGCTTGCCCACACCGACCATACGTTGTGGGAGCAGAATTAGGCCATTCGGCCCATCAAGTCTACTCCGCCTTTCAATCCTGGCTGATCTATCTGTCCCTCTCAACCCCATTCTCTTGTCTTATCCCCATAGCCCCTGACACCCTTACTGAACCACTGACCATGATGCCCCATCTACACGAGTCCCACCTGCCCATGTTTGGCACCAACCCCTCTTACACCCTTCATATCCATCTACCTGTCCAAATGTATCTTAAATGTGGTTTAACTGCCTCGCCTACCTCCCTTGGCAGTTTGTTCCATACACCCACCACCCTCTATGTGAAAAAGGTCACCCCTATTAAATCTTTCCCCTCTCACCCTAACTCTATGTCTTCTGGTTCCTGATTCATCCTGCCCTCTGGGTAAAAAAACCAGTGCATTCACCCTATCTATTCCCTCCATTATCTTGTACACCCCTATTAGATCACCCTCATCCTCCTGCGCTCCAAGGAATAATGTCCCAGCCTGCCCGAACTCTCCCGATAGCTCAAGTACTGGCAGTATCCTCGTTAAATCTTCCCTACACCCGCGAAGGGTTTAAAACACAATCGACTTTGGGGGAAAGTTGGGGATAATAGTAGAACGGGAGAACTTTGCCCTGACAACTTTTAATTACTGACTTTTTAAAACTTAAATCTAGGCTATTGTCCCCAGTGTGTGTAGGATAGTGTTAGTGTTCGGGGATCGCTGGTCGGCGCGGACTCGGTGGGCCGAATGGCCTGTTTCCTCGCTGTTTCCTCTCTAAACTAAACTATACACGTCCCTAGATATCACAAAATGCTGGAGTAACTCAGCAGGTCAGGCAGCATCTAGGAGAGAGGGAATGGGTGACGTTTCGGGTCTGAAGAAGGGTCTCGACCCGAAACGTCACCCATTCCTTCTCTCCTGAGATGCTGCCTGACCCGCTGAGTTACTCCAGCATTTTGTGTAAGTAAATAACTGCAGATGCTGGTACAAAACGAAGGTATTTATTCACAGAATGCTGGAGTAACTCAGCGGGTCAGGCAGCATCTCAGGAGAGAAGGAATGGGTGACGTTTCGGGTCGAGACCCTTCTTCAGACTGATGCATTTTGTGATACCTTCGATTTGTACCAGCATCTGCACTTGTTTTCCGACATATACATGTCCCCAGGTACAGTGAAAGTTTTTTTTGCATGCAATGCAGTAAAATCTCTTTGTTCATAGGCACACACACACAGGATTGTAGAATAGTGCATATACACACATCCACATTTCTGCCACTGTTTTGCACGTTATGCTCCTGATTTAGTAAGTGCAATACAGTCTAATATTTAGATAAAAGGGGCATTGGAGTTGATGAGGGAATGATCTCTTTATTCCTTGAGCATGAAGCTCGGCCGCCGTTTCATTGCGACAGGATAATTTACCGTCAGACACTCGCAGTGAAAGCTGGGAGCAGCTGGCCGTGGCCACGTGAAGAGGTAACGCACTTTGTTCTAGTGCGGCTCTGGGTGGCGATGACCCGCCTCCAGTTTACCGAGACGCAGGGCGCTGACGAGATGACAGAGTGTTGGAGAGAGAATCGCGGCTTTGAAATGTATGAGCGGGCATTGAGAGGCGGCAGGGCCCAGGTGGGTGCAGCCTGCTCAAGAGGCCCGCTGGCAGCAGAGTGGACTATTCAGCTCATTTGGCACACCTGCGTCTCCACTTGTAGCTCCTGGATACACAGTCTTGGGTTACACATCTCCCCCACAAGGGCCAGGCACATCGAGATGCAGAGGAAGCCTTTAACCATTCATGTGCGTGGTCAGAAAGTTCCCACTATTTTTTTCTTATTTATTTATTTATTTATCTTTTTATTTATCTGTTTATTTATCTATTTATTTATCAATAGACAATAGACAATAGACGATAGGTGCAGGAGTAGGCCATTCAGCCCTTCGAGCCAGCACCGCCATTCAATGCGATCATGGCTGATCACTCTCAATCAGTACCCCGTTCCTGCCTTCTCCCCATACCCCCTCACTCCGCTATCCTTAAGAGCTCTATCCAGCTCTCTCTTGAAAGCATCCAACGAACTGGCCTCCACTGCCTTCTGAGGCAGAGAATTCCACACCTTCACCACTCTCTGACTGAAAAAGTTCTTCCTCATCTCTGTTCTAAATGGCCTACCCCTTATTCTTAAACTGTGGCCCCTTGTTCTGGACTCCCCCAACATTGGGAACATGTTTCCTGCCTCTAATGTGTCCAATCCCCTAATTATCTTATATGTTTCAATAAGATCCCCCCTCATCCTTCTAAATTCCAGTGTATACAAGCCTAATTGCTCCAGCCTTTCAACATACGACAGTCCCGCCATTCCGGGAATTAACCTAGTGAACCTACGCTGCACGCCCTCAATAGCAAGAATATCCTTCCTCAAATTTGGAGACCAAAACTGCACACAGTACTCCAGGTGCGGTCTCACCAGGGCCCTGTACAACTGCAGAAGGACCTCTTTGCTCCTATACTCAACTCCTCTTGTTACGAAGGCCAACATTCCATTGCCTTTCTTCACTGCCTGCTGTACCTGCATGCTTCCTTTCAGTGACTGATGCACTAGGACACCCAGATCTCGTTGAACATCCCCTCTTCCTAACTTGACACCATTCAGATAATAAATCCATCTATTTATCTATTTATCTATCTATCTTATCAAATTATTTATTTATTTATTTAATTATTTATCTATTTATTTACCTGTTTATTTATTTATTTGTTTATCTATCTATTTATTTATCTATTCATTTGTATGAGGCCACGGAATTTTCTCTGCTCGGCGGGGGCTTCAATGTCGGGAGCCCCGACCGCCCCGACTTGCAGCGGGGCTTGGGTCGGCCCGTTGCGGACATTTCACCGTCCGGCGCAGCCTGGAACATGGCAACGACAACAGCCTGACCGCAGGAGAAGACGGCAGGGGAAGAGAAAAAGACATTCTGGCCTTCCATCACAGTGAGGAGGGGACTGGAGGAGACTCACTGTGATGGATGTTTCTTTTTGGGGGGTTTTGTGTTGGTTGGGGTTGTGTAATTTGCTTATTTTATTGCTCTTATTGTTGGACTGTGGGTGACGAAATTTCGTCCAAAAAACTTGTTTTTTGGATGACAAATAAAGATATCTTGAATCTCTCTTGAATATTTATTTATTTATCCACCTATCGATTTATTTATCTATTTATTTATTTATTTATTTATTAGTCCATTCGATGTATTTATTTATCTATTTGTCTACCTGTTTATTTATTTGTTTATTTATTTATTTGGTCGTCTATTTATCTATTTATCTGCACATTTATTTATCTATTTAATCATCTATTTATTTATTTATCTATTTGTCTATTTATTTAATTGCACATCTATTTATTTAATTGCACATCTATTTATCTATTAATTAATTAATTAATTAATTGATTGATTAATCAATCAATCAATCAATCAATCAATCTATTTATTTATTTATTTATTTATTTACTTTGTGGTCACTACAATACAACAGATTGACCATACAGTTGTGAAAGTTAAATAGTGCAAAATCATTGTATCAAAAATAAAACAATATTCTCACACATGATATTTTCTGACCGAAAAAAAAGGTGCAGGCAGGAGCCAAAGCTTATTGTGCCTGCCCTTAATACTTAACAAAATATAATTAAATAAACACAACATCATAAGTCAGAAGCAGATAAACAAAACATAGAGAGAAACACAAATATAGTCAAGAACCATCATTTCTGTTGTGTTTGTCATTTCTCAGCGCTGATCACATATTTTATATCTTTCAAATATAATATTTTTGAACATTTTCTCGAATTTACGCTCTTTGAATTCATTGTCGCAACTATTCCATGAATTATTCCATAAACTATTCCATAAATTCCATAACTATTCCATAAACTATCATGGTGGGACAGCAAATCCATTCATTTGTTTAGATGAATGGTTTAGGCGGCACGGTAGCGCAGCGGTAGAGTTGCTGCTTTACAGCGAATGCAGCGCCGGAGACTCAGGTTCGATCCTGACGACGGGTGCTGCACTGTAAGGAGTTTGTACGTTCTCCCCGTGACCTGCGTGGGTTTTCTCCGAGATCTTCGGTTTCCTCCCACACTCCAAAGACGTACAGGTATGTAGGTTAATTGGCTGGGTAAATGTAAAAATTGTCCCTAGTGGGTGTAGGATAGTGTTAATGTGCGGGGATCACTGGGCGGCACGGACTTGGAGGGCCGAAAAGGCCTGTTTCCGGCTGTATATATATGATATGATATGATAGACCGAAGACAGACACAAAATGCTGGAGTAACTCAGCGGGTCAGGCAGCATCTCTGGAAAAAGGAATAGGTTCGAGACCCTTCATCAGATCCGAAACATCACCTACTCCCTCTCTTCAGAGATGCTGCCTGACCCGCTGAAATACTTTGTGCTTTGTGTCTATCTTTGGTGTAAACCAAAATCTGCACTTCCTATTTACACATTAATTTGTTTAGTTTAGGTTAGTTTAGTGATACAGCATGGAAGCAAGTCCTTTGGCCCACCGAGTCCACTCCGACTAACAATCACCTGTACACTAGTTCTATCCGACACATGAGGGACAATTTTACAGAAGCCAATTAACCTACGGAATGTGGGAGGAAACCAGAGCACCCGGAGAAAACCCACGCGGTCACGGGGAGAACGTACAAACTCCGTACAGACAGCGCCCGTAGTCGGGATCGAACCCGAGTTGTTTCTACACTGTATCTCTAAACTAAACTAAACTAAATTAGTTCTTGTTTCCCCTGGTGGTTTATTTTCTAATTCTACTTCTGCATGAGTGCCTTGTTTTTATCACAGCTCCCTTTGTTTCGAATGTTAAGTGTGATTTCTGTATAAACGGTTGTTTCTGGCTTGTCTGAGTCCGTGTTGATGCTGTGTTGATGCTGTGTTGAAGGTTTCTCATTGCACCTCACTGTGCTGTGCATGGTGTTAAACCTTCAGTCAGAGGGTGGTGAACCTGTGGAATTCATTGCCACAGGCGGCCGTGGGCGCCAAGTCAATGGATATTTTTAAAATTATATTTTTGGTCTGAAGACGGGTCTCGATCCGAAACGTCACCCATTCCTTCTCTCCAGAGATGCTGCCTGACCCGCTGAGTTACTCCAGCTTTTTGTGTCTATCTTCAAGGCAGAGACAGATAGATTCTTGATTAGTATGGGTGTCCAGGGGTGGTGGGGAGAAGGCAGGAGAATGGCTTGGTGCATGCAATGTGCAAATCTCTTGCATTTGATGTAGAACTACCTCTTGTTAGGAGCAGGAGGAGGCCACTTGGCCCTTCGAGCCAGCACCGCCATTCATTGTGATCATGGCTGATCATCCACAATCAGTAACCCGTGCCTGCCTTCTCCCCGTATCCCTTGATTCCACTAGCCCCTGGAGCTCTACCCCCAGTACGACCTTTTGTTGGAATTCAACACAATAAAAGTTGGTAAGTTCATAAATGACAGGAGCATTCGGCCCATCTAGTCTACTCCACCATTCAATCATGGCTGATCTATCTCTCACTCCTAACCCCATTCACCTGCCTTCTCCCCATCACCCCTGACACCCGCACTAATCAAGAACCTGTCGGTCTCCACTTTAAAAATACCCAATGACTTGGTAATTTGATTTCTAGACAATCCCTTCTATTAATTGATGAATTTTTAATAACAAATATATATTTCATCGGAATATTCACCACGGATAGATTCTTGATTAGTGCGGGTGTCTGGGGTTATGGGGAGAATGGGGTTAGGAGGGAGAGATAGTTCAGCCATGATTGAATGGCGGATTAGACTTGATGGGCCGAATGGCCTAATTCTGCTCCTAAAACCTATGACTAACGTGAACTTGAACTCGAGAACCGGCGTCCTTCATTAAGATGGCGGGACTTACATATGAGGAAAGACTGGATAGACTGGGCTTATACTCGCTGGAATTTAGAAGACTGAGGGGGGATCTTATAGAAACATATAAAATTCTTAAGGGGTTGGAGAGGCTAGATGCGGGAAGATTGTTCCCGATGTTGGGGGAGTCCAGAACCAGGGGTCACAGCTTAAGGATAAGGGGGAAGTCTTTTAGGACCGAGATGAGAAAACATTTCTTCACACAGAGAGTGGTGAGTCTGTGGAATTCTCTGCCACAGAAGGTAGTTGAGGCCAGTTCATTGGCTATATTTAAGAGGGAGTTAGATGTGGCCCTTTTTGCTAAAGGGATCAGGGGGTATGGAGAGAAGGCAGGTACAGGTTACTGAGCTGGATGATCAGCCATGATCATATTGAATGGCGGTGCGTACAGGCTCGAAGGGCCGAATGGCCTACTCCTGCACCTATTTTCTATGTTTCTATGTTTCTAAAAGGCATTTGCACAAGTACATGGACAGGAAAGAGAGGAGGATGGGTAGGCACTAAAAGCTGGAGTAACTCAGCGGGTCAGGCAACATCTCTGGAGAGAAGGAACGGGCGACGTTTCGGGTCGAGACCCCTTCTTCGGACTGAGAGTCGGGGGAAAGGGAGACGAGATAAATAGCCGGCGATGTAGAACAAAGGAATGAAAGGTTATGCAAAAAAAGTAACGATGATGAAGGAAACTGGCCATTTTAAAACCAGAGGTAGACACAAAAATGCTGGAGTAACTCAGCGGGGCAGGCAGCATCTCAGGAGGGAAGGAATGGGTGACGTTTCGGGTCGAGACCCTTCTTCAGACTGACCCTTCTTCGGTCTGAAGAAGGGTCTCGACCCGAAGCGTCACCCATTCCTTCTCTCCTGAGATGCTGCCTGACCCGCTGAGTTACTCCAGCATTTTGTGTCTACCTTCGATTTGAACCAGCATCTGCAGTTATTTTCCTACACATTTTAAAACCGGCATCTGCACACTGGGGGAGGGGGGGGGGATTGGGGGGGGGGAGGGGGGGGGGGGATTGGAGAGGGGGGGTGAGGCGTGAAGGGCTGGGACAATTTGCATTGCCAGTGGCTGTCAGTGCTGAGGGATCCGCCCCTAATGATGCTGCCACCACCCCCCCTGAGATATCACCCTCTCTAAATAAATACTGCTGCACCAGTCCCAAGGCCAGCGAGCAGTCGGGACCGCAGTGGAGGAATCAAGGCCACTGTCCAAGACCCTCAGCATCTTCAAACACACAAAGGTAAGGCCCGTTTGTTCTCGTCCCCATTGCCCGCCCCTCACTGGAACAGGGAGATCTCCCCAGGTGGTCCTTCTGAAGTCCAACCCAAGCCCAGTCTGAAGAAGGGTCTCGACCCGAAGCTTCACCCATTCCTTCTCTCCCGAGATGCTGCCTGACCTGCTGAGTTACTCCAGCATTTTGTGAATAAACCAAGCCCTAGTTTCGTGTGAGCCTCGATTGCTCGTCGGCTCGGAGAAACAAGGAAATGCAGATGGACACAAAATGCTGGAGTAACTCAATCTCCCCTGACATCAGCCTCGACCAGAAACATCACCCATTCCTTCTCTCCCGAGATGCTGCCTGGTACAGGCGAAACGTCACCCATTCCTTCTCTCCAGAGATGCTGCCTGGTACCAGGCAGCATCTCTGGAGAGAAGGAATGGGTGACGTTTCTGGTCGATGCTGATGTCAGGGGAGAGGGCGATACTCAGATAAGGAAGTGTCAGGTGTGAAAGTAGGGCTAAGGGAACGGAGATCAGGGAAAATGTGGAAGAGATCGTTGCGAGCTGGGAGCAGGCAACAACAAAGCTTAACAGGGACAAGATGTAGTCGGACACGGCAAGACTGGTCGAACTGGGAAGGTGGAGGGATGGAGAGTGAGAGAGGGAAAGCAAGGGTCACTTGAAGTTAGAGAAGTTAATGCTCATACCGTTGGGGTGTAAGCTGCCCAAGCGAAATAGGAACTGCAGATGCTGGTTTACAAGAAAAAAAAGTGCTGGAGTAACTCAGTGGCTCGGGCAGCATCTCAGTCCGAGGACCTGAAATGTTTTCGGGTTAAACCAGCATCTGCAGTTCCTGCCTACGCGGGAGAGAGAACACCGGCAGAACATTCCGGAGAAAGAAAACATGAGAGGAACAAATCATCAAATCACACATTCTTGATACGAATGTGAATTCAGGAGTTCATGCACATTGAATGCCGAAGAACAACGGCAGATGTACAAAATCATGAGAGGAATAGATCGAGTGGATGCACAGAGTCTCTTGCCCAGAGTAGGGGAATCGAGGACCAGAGGACATAGGTTCAAGGTGAAGGGGGAAAAGATTTAATTGGAATCTGAGGGGTAATTTTTTTCACACAGAGGGTGGTGGGTGTGTGGAACAAGCTGCCAGAGGAGGTAGTTGAGGCTCGTGTAAGAAACAGTTTGACAGGTACATGGATAGGACAGGTTTGTATAGGACATGGATAGGACCAAATGCAGGCAGGTGGGACTAGTGTAGCTGGGACATGTTGGCCGGTGTGGGCAAGTTGGGACGAAGGGCTTGTTTCCACACGGCATCACTCTATGACTGTATCAGTGTTTGACCAGATGACTCTTTTACACACGACAATGCAGCTAATGAAGCAGGTGCCTCACAGCTCCAGTGAGCCAAGTTCAATCCTAACCACAGGTGCTGTCTGTGTGGAGTTTGCACCTTCTCTCTGTGTTTCCCCGGGGGTGCTCCAGTTTAGACAATAGACAATAGGTGCAGGAGGAGGCCATTCGGCCCTTCGAGCCAGCACCGCCATTCAATGTGATCATGGCTGATCATTCTCAATCAGTACCCCGTTCCTGCCTTCTCCCCATACCCCCTGACTCCGCTATCCTTAAGAGCTCTATCCAGCTCTCTCTTGAATGCAATCAGAGAATTGGCCTCCACTGCCTTCTGAGGCAAACAATTCCACAGATTCACAACTCTCTGTCTGAAAATGTTTTTCCTCATCTCAGTTCTAAATGGCCGACCCCTTATTCTTAAACTGTGGTCCCTTGTTCTGGACTCCCCCAACATTGGGAACATGTTTCCTGCCTCTAACGTGTCCAACCCCTTAATAATCTTATACGTTTCGATAAGATCTCCTCTCATCCTTCTAAATTCCAGTGTATACAAGCCTAGCCGCTCCAGTCTTTCACCCGGGAATCCCAAAGATATGCTGGTTGATAGGTTGTAATAAAAAGAAACTGTAGATGCTGGTTTATATCAAAGATAGACACAAAGCAGAGTCTATCGGCACGGTGGCGCGGTGGCAGAGTTGCTGCCTCACAGCGCCGGAGACCCGGGTTCCATCCCGACTACAGGTGCTGTCTGTACGGAGATTGTACGTTCTCCCCGTGACCGTGTGTGCTTTCTCTTGGTGCTCCGGTTTCCTCCCACACTCCAAAGACGTACAGGATTGTAGGTTGTGCAGATGCTGGTTTAAACCGAAGGTAGACCCAAAAGGCTGGAGTAACTCAGCGGGACAGGCAGCATCTGTAGAGAGAAGGAACGGGTGACGTTTCGGTTCTGAAGAAGGGTCTCGACCTGAAACGTCGCCCATTCCTTCTCTCCAGAGATGCTGCCTGTCCTGCTGAGTTACTCCAGCTTTTTGTGTCCCTGGTGTGTGTCGGATAATGCTAATGTACGGGCTCTGAAACCTCTGTCAAACCTGTGTGTAAAACTGACCCTAGTGTGTGGGATAGAACTAGTGATCGCTGGTCGGTGCGCACTTGATGGGCCGAAGGACCAGTTTCCTCGCTGTATCTCTAAACCAAACAAAAAAAAAGATGGTTAGGATGGGAAATGCTGTCTTTGTTTAGTGATACAGCTCGGAAACAGGCCCTTCGGCCCACCGAGTCTGCACTGACCAGCGATCCCCGCACATTAACACTATCCTACACGCACTAAGGACAATTTACACACACACACACACCAGGCCAATTAACCTACATGCCTGTACGTCTTTGGAGTGTGGGAGGAAACCGACGATCTCGGAGAAAACCCACGCGGGTCACGGGGAGAACGTACAAACTCCGTGCAGACGGCGCCCGTGGTCGGGATCGAACCCGGGTCTCTGGTGCTGCAAGCGCTGTAAGGCAGCAACTCTACCGCTGCGCCACCGTGCCGCCCTGTCAACAGCAACTCCAGTCTATTGTGTAGGGACTATAATGAAATCCTGCAGGTTTCTGGCCAATGAATCCTGGATGATGGGTCCCGCTCTTCGACAGACATGGACTTCCATCCTTGATTTGGCGTGGGGTTAATCCCACCACGACAGACCCAATCTAACTCTCCACCTCACCCTTAAACCTTGAGGTAGAAGGGTAGTTCAGGGCTGTTCTCCCATTGTGGTCCTGGACTGCTATCCAGAGAAGGGTCTCGACCCGAAACGTCACCCATTCCTTCTCTCCAGAGTAGCTGCCTGCCCCCGCTGAGTTCCTCCAGCATTTTGTGCCTTTATCTCCGGTGTAAACCACCAGCATCTGCAGTTCCTTCCCACACATTTCCATCTGCTACCTACCTCATGGGTGACCCTCGGGCTATCCGTGATGGGACTTTGCTGGCTTGACCTTGCATGAAACGTTTGCTCCCTTATCATGTATCTACACACTGTAAATGGGCCGACTGTGCTCAAGTGTTGCCAGCTGGCTGGATAGCAACACGCCGCAAAAGCTTGTCACTGCTCCTCGGTACACGTGACAATGAGACTAAACTAAACTGCGGTTTATGTTTGTGTTCCAAGGGCCGGTGCCATGAAACTCCAGACACTGTGGCTGATCGGGATTCTGCTCGGGACACTTGGAGTTTGTGCAGGTGATCGATCGGATGGGAATATTCAGAATGAATGAATGAATGAATGAATGAATGAATGAATGAATGAATTGGCCAAGTATGTGCACGTACAAGGAATGTGCCTTGGTGCTCCGCTCACAAATGACAACACAAACGTACAGTTAACAATTAAGAATAAAGCATAAACACATCCAAACAATAAGAATACGACATTACAGTCTAAACATGCCGGTGAAAATAAACCAGAGCAAAATAGAGACTACAGACTTGTGGTTATTGATTAGAGCCACTACTCGTGAGAAAAAAAGCTGTTTTTATGTCTGGCTGTGGCTGCTTTGACAGTCCGGAGTCGCCTTCCAGAGGGAAGTACCATTAGCAAATTTGCAGATGATACTAAGCTGGGGGGTAGTGTGAATTGTGACGAAGATGCAATAAGGCTGCAGGGTGACTTAGACAGGTTGTGTGAGTGGGCGGATACATGGCCGATGCAGTTTAATGTAGATAAGTGTGAGGTTATTCACTTTGGAAGTAAAAAATAGAAAGGCAGATTATTATCTGAATGGTGTCAAGTTAGGAAGAGGGGATGTTCAACGAGATCTGGGTGTCCTAGTGCATCAGTCGCTGAAAGGAAGCATGCAGGTACAGCAGGCAGTGAAGAAAGCCAATGGAATGTTGGCCTTCATAACAAGAGGAGTTGAGTATAGGAGCAAAGAGGTCCTTCTACAGTTGTACCGGGCCCTGGTGAGACCGCACCTGGAGTACTGTGTGCAGTTTTGGTCTCCAAATTTGAGGAAGGATATTCTTGCTATTGAGGGCGTGCAGCATAGGTTCACTAGGTTAATTCCCGGAATGGCGGGACTGTCGTATGTTGAAAGGCTAGAGCAATTAGGCTTGTATACACTGGAATTTAGAAGGATGAGGGGGGATCTTATTGAAACATATAAGATAAGGATTGGACACATTTGAGGCAGGAAACATGTTCCCAATGTTGGGGGAGTCCAGAACAAGGGGCCACAGTTTAAGAATAAGGGGTAGGCCATTTAGAACGGAGATGAGGAATAACTTTTTCAGTCAGAGAGTGGTGAAGGTGTGGAATTCTCTGCCTCAGAAGGCAGTGGAGGCCAGTTCGTTGGATGCTTTCAAGAGAGAGCTGGATAGAGCTCTTAAGGATAGCGGAGTGAGGGGGTATGGGGAGAAGGCAGGAACGGGGTACTGATTCAGAGTGATCAGCCATGATCGCATTGAATGGCGGTGCTGGCTCGAAGGGCTGAATGGCCTACTCCTGCACCTATTGTCTATTGTCTATTGAAGTGCTTCAAAGAGTTTGTGGCCAGGGTGAGAGGGGTCAGAGATGATCTTGCCCGCTCGCTTCCTGGCCCTTGCAGTGTACAGTTCGTCAATGGGGGGGGGAAGGTTGCAGCCAACGACCTTCTCAGCCGTGCGAACGATCCGTTGCAGCCTCTGGATGTGGTGCTTGGTGGCCGAGCCAAACCAGACCATGATGGAGAAGGTGAGGACGGACTCAATGATAGCAGTATAGAATTGGACCATCATCGGCCCCTCAGTGTGGGGGAGGCAGGGGGGTGGGCAGTGTGAAGGGCAAACAGACACCAAATGCTGGGGTAATAGCGGGTCATAAGGTCATAATGGATAGGAGTAGAATGAGGCCATTCGGCCCATCAAGTCTACTCCGCCATTCAATCACGGCTGATCTGTCTCTCCCTCCTAACCCCATTCTCCTGCCTTCTCCCCATAACCTCTGACACCCGTACTAATCAACAATCTATCTATCTCTGCTTTAAATATATCCACTGACTCGGCCTCCATGGCCTTCTGTGGCGAAGAGTTCCACAGGTGGAACCAGTCTGTTGCTGAAGGTGCTGCTCAGGTTGGCCAGTGTGCCGTGGGCAGGGTGAGCTGTACTGTCCAGGACGCTCCGCAGTCTGTGATCCAGTGTAGGGCCAGTGACACAGTGTAGGGGGGGGTGGGGGGGGGGGGGTGATCCAGTGTAGGGCCAGTGACACAGTCTAGGGGGGGGGTTGATCCAGTGTAGGGGCTCTGGGGGTTAGTGCACTGGTCTTGTAGACCAGTGTACAGTGTGGGGTCAGTGAGCCAGTGTGGGGACAGTGACCCAGAGTGTGGGGGCAGTGAACCAGTGTGGTGGCAGCCCCAGTGTGGGGTCGGTGAGCCAGTGTGTTGGGACAGTGTCCCAGTGTGGGGTCAGTGAGCCAGTGTGGGGACAGTGGTCCAGTGTGGGGACAGTGGTCCACTGTAGGGGGTAACCCAGTGTATTGACAGTGCCCCAGTGTGGGGACAGTGATCCAGTGTGGGGACAGTGGTCCAGTGTGGGGACAGTGATCCAGTGTGGGGGACAGTGGTCCAGTGTGGGGACAGTGGTCCAGTGTGGGGACAGTGGTCCAGTGTGGGGACAGTGATCCAGTGTGGGGACAGTGGTCCAGTGTGGGGACAGTGGTCCAGTGTGGGGACAGTGGTCCAGTGTGGGGACAGTGATCCAGTGTGGATGCAGTGTGTCGAGGGTGTGGAGCAGATGGAGGGATGTCGTTGTCAGTCGGTGACGGGGCAGTTTGCACTCTCCACTTTTCCGCGTAAAGCACTGGCACTCCCATCGTGCCCAGTGTCCACTCTGCGTCCCCTGGATAGTCCACTGGGGGCCATCTCTGACCAACTGCTGAGAAACTCAGCTCATCAGGCAGCATCCGTGGTGGGAAATGAAGAGTCGAACCCTTCAACTCATTGAGAAAGAAAAGAATGAGGCGTACACAAAAATGAGATCGAGAGGAAGAAGGGAATGAATGACGAAGGGGTGAAGTGAAGGTGTACAGGTGCATAGTCTATCTTTGGTGTCTCAAAACGTCGCTAATTGATTTGTCCCTGACAAATGGAACAGATCCGGGCAGAAAAGATTCAGGCTCCAGTGAGATTTGAACTCACGACCCCTGGTTTACAAGACCAGTGCTCTAACCCCTGAGCTATGGAGCCACTCTGAAGAAGGATTCCCAACAGGAAAGTTGTCAGTCCATTTCCTCCATAAATACCTGCCTGACTCACTTTGCACCTTGCACCAAGAATTAATCACCCCGCCCAACCTGTTCCAGAGTACAGGTCCTTCTGCTGTGGCATGATAGTTGTGCCCGTCAGAAATTTAATGTTGTGGAAAATTATGTTATTAGTTTAGTTTAAGATGGACACAAAACGTTGGAGTAACTCGGCAGGTCTGGCAGCATCTTGGGAGAAAAGGAATAGGTGGCATGTCAGTTTGAGACCCTTCTTCAGTCTAGTTCAGCTTGGTTCATTATTGTCACGTGTACGTACCAAGGTACAATTTTGTTACGTGCAGTCAAACAAAAGACTATACATGATTACAATCAAGCTGTCCACAGTGCATAAATAAAGGATAAATTGAATTGAATTGAATTATAGACAATAGACAATAGGTGCAGGAGGAGGCTATTCGGCCCTTCGAGCTAGCACTGCCATTCAATGTGATCATGGCTGATCATGCACAATCAGTACCCCGTTCCTGCCTTCTCCCCATACCCCCTGACTCCGCTATTCTTAAGAGCTCTATCTAGCTCTCTCTTGAATGCATTCAGAGAATTGGCCTCCACTGCCTTCTGAGGCAGAGAATTCCACAGATTTACAACTCTCTGAGTAAAAAAATGTTTTTCCTCATCTCCGTTCTAAATGGCCTACCCCTTATTCTTAAACTGTGCCCCCTGGTTCTGGACTCCCCCAACTTTGGGAACATGTTTCCTGCAATTGAATTGAATTGAATTGAATACATTTTATTAGCCAAGTATGTACACGTACAAGGAATTTGCCTTGGTGCTTTTGCTCACGGGCGGCACGGTGACGCAGCAGTAGAGTTGCTGCCTTACAGCGAATGCAGCGCCGGAGACTCAGGTTCGATCCTGACTACGGGCGCCGTCTGTACCGAGTTTGTACGTTCTCCCCGTGACCTGCGTGGGTTTTCTCCGAGATCTTCGGTTTCCTCCCACACTCCAAAGATACAGGTTTGTAGGTTAATTGGCTGGGCAAATGTAAAAATTGTCCCTAGTGGGTGTAGGATAGTGTTAATGTGCGGGGATCGGTGGGCGGCGCGGACCCGGTGGGCCGAAGGGCCAGTTTCTGTGCTGTATCTCTAAATCTAAATCTCACAAGTAACAACACCACATACAGTAAACAATTAAGAATAAAACATAAAACATTAAGAATGTTTTAAAGGATACAACATTTAGTGCATGATAAAGTCCGATTAAAGATAGTTAAAAGGGTCTCCAGTGAGGTAGATGGGAGGTCAGGACCGCTCTCTAGTTGGTGATAAGATGGATCAGTTGCCTGGTATCAGTTGGGGATAAACTGTCCCTGAATCTGGAGGTGTGCGATTTCATACTTCTACACCTCTTGCCTGATGGGAGAGGGGAGAAGAGGGAGTGGCCGGGGGTGAGACTGGTCCTTGATTATGCTGCTGGTCTTATTGAAACATGTAAAATTATTAAGGGATTGGACACGCTAGAGGCAGGGAACATGTTCCTGATGTTGGGGGAGTCCCGAACCCAGGGGCCACAGTTTAAGAATAAGGGGTAGGCCATTTAGAACGGAGATGAGAAAAAACCTTTCCACTCAGAGAGTTGTAAGGCAGTGGAGGCCAATTCTCTGGATGCTTTCAAGAGAGAGTTAGATAGGGCTCTTAAAGATAGCTGAGTCAAGGGGTATGGGGAGAAGGCAGGAACGGGGTACTGATTGCGAATGATCAGCCATGATCACGGTGAATGGCGGTGCTGGTTCGAAGGTCCGAATGGCCTACTCCTGCACCTGTAGTCTATTGTCTTGCCGAGGCAGCGTGAGGTGTGGATGGAGTGGATGGAAGGGAGGCTGGATGTGTGAGATGGTCTGGGCTAGGCCAAACCATTAGTGTCAAAATGGTGAAAGAGGGGGGTTTGGGGCGAGAGGGTTTTGGCCTCACAATGACAAAGCGGTTCAAAAATAAAGTTCTTTCCAATAGCCTTAAATTGTGGAATCTGTGGAATTCTCTGCCTCAGAAGGCAGTGGAGGCCAATTCTCTGAATGCATTCAAGAGAGAGCTAGATAGAGCTCTTAAGGATAGCGGAGACAGGGGGTATAGGGAGAAGGCAGGAACGGGGTACTGATTGAGAATGATCAGCCATGATCACATTGAATGGCGGTGCTGGCTCGAAGGGCCGAATGGCCTCCTCCTGCACCTATTGTCTGTTGTAAGGGCGTCACATCTTAGGCATCTTAGGAAGGCAGGAGAATGGAGTTTAGAGGGAAAGGGAGATCAGGGGAAAAAATTGAAGGGCGGAGTAGACTCGATGGGCCGAGTGGCCTAACTCTGCTCCTATGAACGTATGAGTGTATGGCCACCGAATGTGGTGCAGCGGTAGAGTTGCTGCCTCACAGCGCCAGAGACCCGGGTTCCATCCCGACCACGGGCGCTGTCTGTGCGGATTTTGGGAACGTTCTCCCCGTGACCTGCGTGGGTTTTCTCCGGGTGCTCCGGTTTCCTCCCACACTCCAAAGACGTGCAGGCTTGCTGGCTAATTGGCTTGGGTGAAGTTGTAACTTGCCCCTAGTGTGTGTAGGATGGTGTTGGTGTGTGGGGATTGCTGGTCGGCGCGCCGAAGGGCCTGTTTCCGTGCTGTACCTCTAAACTAAACTAGAGTGTGTGAGGACTCCTTCACTTCCACCGGCTGATGGCATCTCCTTGTTGTTCCACAGAGCTCCAGATTCCCACAGCGATGGCACACGGTTCGAAAAATCCACGTGTGAGTATACTGCCACTACTTTACCTCTCT
>NC_135992.1:8695372-8745829 GCF_053455715.1 Rhinoraja longicauda | reverse complement strand
TGTACACACAGTCTGAAGAAGGGTCTCGACCCGAAACGTCACCCATTCCTTCTCTCCCGAGATGCTGCCTGACCTGCTGAGTTACTCCAGCATTTTGTGAATAAATGTCCTTGTACAGAATCACTGAGAGCTAACGAGCCACTGCAGCTCGTGATCAGAGAGGCAAACAGTAAGTTGGCCTTTACTGCATGAGGCTTTGAGTGCAAGGGTGGAGACATCTTGCTTCAATTACACAGGGCCCGGGTAAGGTTGTCTTTGGAATAACATGCACAGGATTGGTCACAGAGGGAGAGCTGAGAAGGTCTAGGAGTTTGGTTCAAGGAGAGGTGGTGTAACTAGTGGTGCCAACTATCTCACTCCCAAATACGGGACAAGGTGATGTCACCGCCCCAAGCCCCACGCGACCTCACCCTCAGCCAGCGGCCACATGCTCCCGCTCCACCAATGGCGGCCGCCCGGGCCGGGAGGCGGGTTGCTAGGCAACCTCCATTAGGCGGCGCCCGGGCCTCCGGGCCTAGACTGTCCGGAGCTAAAATGTCGGAAACCTAGAGTGTCGGGGCCTAAACTGAATACAGTGTCGGAGCCTACAGCGTCCGGGCCTACAGCGTCGGGGCCTACAGTGTCGGGGCCTACAGTGTCGGGGCCTACAGCGTCGGGGCCTACAGCGTCGGGGCCTACAGTGTCGGGGCCTACAGTGTCGGGGCCTACAGTGTCCGGGTCTACAGTGTCGGGGCCTACAGCGTCGGGGCCTACAGCGTCGGGGCCTACAGTGTCGGGGCCTACAGTGTCGGGGCCTACAGTGTCGGGGCCTACAGTGTCGGGGCCTACAGTGTCGGGGCCTACAGTGTCGGGGCCTACAGTGTCAGGGCCTACAGCGTCGGGGCCTACAGCAACCCCCCCTCCCCCGGGCCTAATATGGGATAAGGGCGGTCCCGTGCGGGACAAACTAATTTAGCCCAAAATACGGGAGGTCCTGGCTAATACAGGACAGTTGGCGACCTGCCGTGTAACCCATGAGAAGTTATTAAGTAGTAACAAAAATGAACTGCAGATGCTGGTTTCTACCAAGGATACACACAAAATGCCAAAACGTCATCTGTCTGAAGAAGGGTCTCGGCCCGAAACGTCACCCATTCCTTCTCTCCCGAGATGCTGCCTGACCTGCTGAGTTACTCCAGCATTTTGTGAATAAATACCTGACCTGCTGAGTTACTCCAGCAGAAGATAGGCACAAAAAGCTGGAGTAACTCAGCAGGTCAGGCAGCATCTCTGGAGAGAAGGAATGGGTGACGTTTCGGGTCGAGACCATTTCTTCAGACTGAGAGTCGGGGGGAAAGGAAACGAGAGATGTTGATGTCGATGAAGAGAGATATAGAACAAACGAATGAAAGACATGCAAAAAAATGTAACGATGGTAAAGGAAACAGGTTGGCAGTTTGTTAGGCGAGAACAAGTACTGACAATGAGACTCAACAAAGACGACTTTGAAGCTGGTACAACTTGGGTGAGGGAGGGGTGGAGAGAGGTAACTTGAAGTTAGAAGACATCAATATTTATCATACCACTGGGTTGTAAGCTGACCAAGCAAAATATGAGTAAGAAAATAACTGCAGATGCTGGTTCAAATTGAAGGTAGACACAAAATGCTGGAGTAACTCAGCGGGTCAGGCAGCATCTCTGGAGAGAAGGAATGGGTGACGTTTCGGGTCGAGACTCTCCAAGATGGTGTTCCTCCAATTTGTGTTTAGCCTCACTCTGACAATGGAGGCACAAAGGTCAGTGTGGGAATGGGAAGGGGAATTAAAGTGTTTGGCAACCGGGAGATCAGGTAGGTCCAGCAAGACTGTCTGACCCGCTGAGTTACTCCAGCTTTTTGTGTCTATCTTCGGTTTAAACCAGCGTCTGCAGTTCCTTTCTTTAAGTGTCCCTCCAGCACTTTGTCTCAATCTAAGATATGAAGCAAAATGGAGGGGGGTTTCCCTTGAATTTAGAAGAATAGAGATGTCCGCATCGAAAAGTAACCACATTTTTACCGGTAGGAAGGAACCGCAGATGCTGGTTTACACCGAAGACAGGCACAAAGTGCTGGAGTAACTCAGCGGGGCAGGCAGCAAGAATAGGTGACGTTTCGGGTCGGGACCCTTCTTCAGACTGAACACATTTTGACGGGGCTAGACTGGGGAGAGATGGGATGTTTCTCGTGCTGGGTTCAGCCAGAAACGGCCAAAATAATAAGCGATCGACTGTTTAGGGCCGGGATGACATGAAATATCAAAACTAAACGGCTGGCGAATCCTTGGAATTTCTAGTTTAGTGATACAGCGTGGAAACAGGCCCTTCGGCCCACCGAGTCCGCACCGACCAGCGATCCCCACAAACTAAGACTACCATACACACACTGGGGACAATTTACACCTATACCAAGCCAATTAACAATAGACAATAGGTGCAGGAGGAGGCCATTCGGCCCTTCGAGCCAGCGCCGCCATTCAATGTGATCATGGCTGATCATTCTCAATCAGTACCCCGTTCCTGCCTTCTCCCCATACCCCCTGACTCCGCTATCCTTAAGAGCTCTATCCAGCTCTCTCTTGAATGCATTCAGAGAATTGGCCTCCACTGCTTTCTGAGGCAGAGAATTCCACCTACAAACCTGAACGTCTTTGGAGTGTGGGAGCAAATCGGAGAGCCCGGAGAAAACCCGAGAGTGGGTCACGGGGAGAACGCACAAACTCCGTACGGACAGCACCTGTGGTCTGGATGGAACCCGGGTCTCTGGCGCTGTAAGGGCTGTGAGACAGCAACTCTACCGTTGGGCCACCGTGCCCAAGAGGATTTTCTCTACCCAAGTGGTTTTTGAGGAGAGTCTGGTTCGGAGTGGATTGGAACGCGATACTTTATGGAATGGAATACTTTATTGACACACGTGACAAGGCACAGAGTGTGTTCAAGATTCAGAGTTTGATGGAGGTTTAGAATTGATGGAGGTGGGGTTCGGGTAACAGAGAGGCATGGAGTTGAAAGAGTCTTACTGAGAGGAAAGTCCAGATGACTCTGATGTTCTTATGATATCCCCTTGCTGCCCCTCCCACCCCCATCCTTAGTTCAGTTTAGTTTGTCTTTCCGCTGACGTGTTTAGCGCGCGACAAAAGCTTTTCGCTGTACCTCGGTACATGTGACAATAAGCTAAACTGAAACGTTAGTTTAGTTTAGAGATACAGCGTGGAAACGGGCCCTTCAGCCCACCGAGCCCGTGCCGACCAACAATCACCCCGTATGCTAGTTCTATCCCACACACACACACACACACACACACACACACACACACACACACACACACACACACACACACACACACACGGGACAATGTACAGAAACCAATTAACCGGCACGTCTCTGGCTTGTGGGAGAAAACTGGAGCAGCTGGAGAAAACCCACGAGGTCACGGGGAGAACGTAAAAACCCACTAATTGTAAGTTCACATAGACAGCATTTTGCACCGTGTTAATAATCTCCCAGCAACAGATCAAACTGCCATTGCTGCTTGATGCTCACACTTCCTTGAACACCCCCCACACACACTGACATGCACACACCCCCACACACACTAACATGCACACACCCCCCACACACACACACACACACTAACATGGCGACACACTAACACGCACGCACCTCACACACACACACACACTAACATGGCGACACACTAACATGGCGACACACCCCACACACACACTAACATGCGGACACACTAACACGCACGCACCTCACACACACACACACTAACACGCACGCACCTCACACACACACACACACTAACATGGCGACACACTAACACGCACACACCTCACACACTAACATGGCGACACACTAACATGCACACACCCCACACACACACACACACACACTAACATGGCGACACACTAACACGCACACACCTCACACACACACACTAACATGCAGACACACTAACGCACACGCACTCTAACATGCAGACACTTACATGCAAACACACTAACACGCACACACACACTCTCGAACACCATCATGATATCGAATACACACTCTCATACTCTCTAAAACACACATTCCCACACACACTCTCAAACTCACACTCTCTCTCACACACATGCTCAAACTCTCACACACACACTCAAACTCACACTCTCTCTCACACACATGCTCAAACTCTCACACACACACTCAAATTCATACACACACAATCTCACGGATTCTCCCTCACACACTCACTCCCTCTCGCGCACACTCACGCACACACTCAAACTCACACACTCACACTCAAACTCACTCTCTCACACTCACTCCTCACACACTCACTCTCACACACACACTCTCATGCACATTCAAACTCTCACACACACACCAAACTCACAGACACAGAAATTCTTCCACACTCACTCCCTCTCACACACACACTCAAACTCACACCCACACACTCAAACTCCCTCACTCACACACACTCAAACTCATAAACAAACTCACACACACACTCAAACTCACACACACTCAAACTCACTCTCACACACACACTCAAACTCACACTCAAACACACACACAGAAATTCTTCCACACTCACTCCCTCTCACACACACACTCAAACTCACACCCACACACTCAAACTCCCTCACTCACACACACTCAAACTCATAAACAAACTCACACACACACTCAAACTCACACACACTCAAACTCACTCTCACACACACACTCAAACTCACACTCAAACACACACACTCAAACTCACACACACACAAACTCACACTGAAACTCACACTCAAACTCTCACACCCACAAACTCTCCCACACACACGCACTCTCTGTCACACACACCCTCACATTCTGTAACACACACACTCACACAAACTCTCTCACACAGACTCACATTCTCTCTCTCTCTCCCTCCCTCCCTCTCTCTCTCTCTCTCTCACACATTCCCCCCCTCCCCAGCCGCACATTGCCGACACCGACCTGTTGCACTGCTGCTGCTGTTGTGTGCCGGGCTGGCGGTGTTGGTGGTGAAGCAGCGGGATCAGTGGCCGTGGGGAGGGAGGGAGGGAGATGGCTTCTCACACACACACACACACACACACACACACACACTGTGACACAATGCGATGCCGCAGGAAACTGCACACAGCTCACACAAACAGGAAAGAGGAAACCTTCTCATCGTTAACTCGCTGATTGGAACGTGTTTCTCAGCCAGGTGGCCTGGTGCCAACTCTGGATGGGGCAAGTTTGCCATTGTATTTCACCGACCTGAAACTCACTGTCAACAGGCAAGTGTGGGGACTGGAGCCTGTAGACTGCGAGCACTCAGCAAACACACAGTGGACACCGGCCGGGGCAATGTAGCAGGGACAATGTAGAGGGGACAATGTAGAGGGGACAATGTAGAGGGGACAATGTAGAGGGGACAATGTAGAGGGGACAATGTAGAGGGGACAATGTAGAGGGGGCAATGTAGAGGGGACAATGTAGAGGGGACAATGTAGCAGGGACAATGTAGAGGGGACAATGTAGAGGGGGCAATGTAGAGGGGGCAATGTAGAGGGGACAATGTAGAGGGGGCAATGTAGAGGGGGCAATGTAGAGGGGACAATGTAGAGGGGACAATGTAGAGGGGACAATGTAGAGGGGACAATGTAGAGGGGACAATGTAGCAGGGACAATGTAGAGGGGACAATGTAGAGGGGGCAATGTAGAGGGGACAATGTAGAGGGGACAATGTAGAGGGGGCAATGTAGAGGGGGCAATGTAGAGGGGGCAATGTAGAGGGGACAATGTAGAGGGGGCAATGTAGAGGGGGCAATGTAGAGGGGGCAATGTAGAGGGGGCAATGTAGAGGGGGCAATGTAGAGGGGGCAATGTAGAGGGGGCAATGTAGAGGGGGCAATGTAGAGGGGGCAATGTAGAGGGGGCAATGTAGAGGGGGCAATGTAGAGGGGACAATTTAGAGGGGACAATGTAGAGGGGACAATGCAGAGGGGACAATGCAGAGGGGGCAATGTAGAGGGGGCAATGTAGAGGGGGCAATGTAGAGGGGGCAGAGGGATACGGTCTCACTCTCCCTCTCTCTCCCCCTCTCTCCCACTCCTCCCCCCCTCCTCCCCCCTCCCCTCCCCCTCCCTCTCACTCCCCCCTCCTCTCCCTCCCCCTCCTCTCCCTCGCCTACACACCTTATCTCTCCCCCTCCTCCCTCCTCTCCCTCCCCTCCTCCCCTCCCCCTCGTCCTCCTACCTCCTCTCTCTCCTCCCTCCTCCTCCCTCACTCTCCTTCCCCCTCTCCCTCCCCTACACTCCCCTACTCTCCCTCTCTCTCCCCTTCTCCCTCCTCTCCCTCCCCCCTCCTCCCCCTCTCTCTCCCCCCCACCCCCCCTCTCTCTCCCCTCCCTCCCTCTACTTCTCACTCCCCCCCCCCCCCCCCCGGCATTTACATTTTCCTCAGCTTTAGAGGTACAGCGTGGAAGTAGGCGGCCGAGACCACCCTGGCCATCAATCTCCCGTTCACACTAGTTCGATGTTATCCCCCACCCTCTCCCTGCACACACGAGCCGTTTCATGGAGATGGATGGACCGACATTGGACAGCGTCCAAAGTCCAGGATGGGTCGAGGTGAATCGGACGGAACCCAAGCTGATGGAAGGACAATGCAGTAGCCAGAGAGAGAGAGAGAACGTGCAAGCTAGTGTTGCCAACTTCTTCATTCCCAAATACGGGACAAGGTGGCGTCACCGCCCCGCGCCCCACGTGACCTCACCCAGCCAGCAGCCACGTGCTCCCGCTCCACCAATGGCGGCCGCCATTGGTGGAGCGGGAGCACGTGGCCGCTGGCTGGGTGAGGTCACGTGGGGCGCGGGGCGGTGACGTCACCCTTTGTCCCTTATTTGGGAGTGAAGAAGTTGGCAACCCTACTAATACGGGACATGGGCGGTCCAAATCAATTTAGCCCAATATACGGGATGTCCCGGCTAATACGGGACGGTTGGCGACCCTACTGCAAACTCCACATGGGCAGCGCCCGCAGTCAGGATGGAACCCGGGTCTCTGGCGCTGTAAGGCAGCAACTCTACCGCTGCGCCACCGTGCCACCCTTAATTTAAACTGCATGATCAACATTTAAGACTGCCCCCTGAGCCTCTCAGTCATTCCGGGTGATCAGCCATGATCATATATATATTTTTAGAGATACAGCGCGGAAACAGGCCCTTCGGCCCACCGAGTCCGTGCCGCCCAGCGATCCCCGCACATTATCACTATCCTACACCCACTAGGGACAATTTTTACATTTGCCCAGTCAATTAACCTACAAACCTGCACGTCTTTGGAGTGTGGGAGGAAACCGAAGATCTCGGAGAAAACCCACGCAGGTCAAGGGGAGAACGTACAAACTCCGTACAGTACAGCGCCCATAGTCAGGATCGAACCTGAGTCTCCGGCGCTGCATTCGCTGTAAGGCAGCAACTCTACCGCTGCGCCACCGTGCCGCCAGGAATTGAATATTGAATGGCATATTGAATGGCGGTGCTGGCTCGAAGGGCCGAATGGCCTGCTCCTGCACCTGTTTTCTACGTTTCTTGGTGGCGCAGCGGTAGAGTTGCTGCCTCACAGCACCGGAGACCCGGGTTCCATTCCTGACTACGGGTGCTGTCTGTACGGAGTTTTGTACGTTCGCCCCGTGACTGCGTGGGTTTTCTCCGGGTGCTCCGGTTTCCCCCCGCACTCCAAAAATGTACAGGTTTGCAGGTTAGTTGGCTCCTGTAAATTGTAACTGGTCCCTTGTGTGTGTGTGTGTGTGTGTGTGTGTGTGTGTGTGTGTGTGTGTGTGTGTGTGTGTGTGTGTGTGTGTGTGTGTGTGTGTGTGTGTGTGTGTGTGTGTGTGTGTGTGTGTGTGTGTGTGTGTGTGTGTGTAGTGTTAGTGTGCGGGGATCGCTGTGGTCGGCTCGAAGTCAGTGGGCCGAAGGGCCTGTTCCATCTCTAAAAACTAAACAAATTCAATAAAGTGATGGCTGACACAAATTGCTGGAGTAACTCAGCGGGTCAGGCAGCATTTTGGGGGAGAAGGAATGAGTGACGTTTCGGGTCGAGACCCTTCTTCAGACTGATGTCCCCGCCCCCACCCCTGACATCAGTCTGAAGAAGGGTCTCGTACAGGTGCAGGAGGAGGCCATTCGGCCCTTCGAGTCAGCACCACCATTCAATGTGATCATGGCTGACCATTCTCAATCAGTACCCCGTTCCTGCCTTCTCCCCATACCCCCTGACTCTGCTATCTTGAAGAGTTCTATCCAGCTCTCTCCTGAAAGCATCCAGAGAATTGGCCTCCACTGCCTTCTGAGGCAGTGAATTCCACAGATTTACAATTCTCTGACTGAAAAAGCTTTTCCTCATCTCCGTTCTAAATGGCCTACCTCTTATTTCTAAACTGTGGCCCCTGGTTCTGGACTCCCCCAACATTGGGAACATGTTTCCTGCCTCTAACATGTCCAATCCCTTAATAATCTTATACGTTTCAATAAGATCTCCGCTCATCCTTCTAAATTCCAGTGTGTACAAGCCTAGTCGCTCCAGTCTTTCAACATACGACAGTCCCGCCATTCCGGGAATTAACCTAGTGAACCTACGCTGCACGCCCTCAATAGCAAGAATATCCTTCCTCAAGTTTGGAGACCAAAACTGCACACAGTACTCCAGGTGCGGTCTCACTGGGGCCCTGTACAACTGTAGAAGGATTTGAACCAGCATCTGCAGTTTTTTCCCTACACAAAATGATGACTGATCTGATCTCCCTCTCTCGCTGCTCTAACTGCATAGTCCTAATCCCTCCCTCCCGCCCCCACAATGCAAAACCTCTCTCCCTCCGTCTTCAACACATTCAATCTAGCAGCCGACTGAGTTCTCTGGTGTGAGAGAGTGAATTCCACAGATTCTCAGCCCCCGATCTCAGAAATGTCTCCTCTCTTTAAACGGGCAACCCCCGGTCGTTAAACGACCAACGATCCCCCCTGCTCAAGATTCACACACGAGGGAAGAACTTCCACTCAGCATCTCCCCCTCAGAATCACGGGCAAAACCCAGCGCGCTGGAGTGTCTCAGCGGGTCAGGCAGCATCTGCGGGGGGGAAATGGACGGGCGAAGTTTCGGGCCGGGGGCCTACTTGGGTCTTTGGCTGAAGACTCCGGCAGCTGCTGTCCTCTGTGACCTCCCCCCTCCTCATGCCCCCTTCAGCCGTAGCTTTAAGGGGCAAAGTTTAATCGTGATGTGCGGAGCAAGGCTTTTATAGTTGGAGTGCCTGGAACGTGCCAGGGGTGCATACACTGAAGAGTATAGATCATGGGCGGGGCAGATTGCTTTAGTGTGGCATCGTGTTCAGCATTGGCATTGCGGGCCGAAGGGCCTGATTCTGTGTTGTAATGTACCACGCTCTACATTCTATATTCTAACCAAAGATACTAGAGGAACAAGATGGACCACTCCATTGAAATCGTCTATACTGAAGTGTAGGAGCCATTTTAGTAGGCAAAACCCGCCTCTCGCAGTGTAATCAGTGATTTGGGGGAACAGTATGTGTGATGATGCCATTAAAATGCAGAATATATCTCATCTATCAACTCACAGGTTTTTGTTATTTTTCTTTTTAAATGTTTCTGCAAGTTTCTGCCTACTAAAATGGCCGCCGTGACGTACGTCGGTTTTTAGGGTCGAGTGGTCTATCTTGTTCCTCTAGTACCTTTGATTCTAACCTTGCTTGCTTACCTTTCAGACTTCACTCTGCCTCGGCAAGCATGGCCGCACCCCAGGACCACTCCTTCTCCTTCTCCTCCCCGCTCCTAGGGAAGGCAGGACAATGGGGTTGGGTGGGCGAGACAGATCGGCCATGATTGAACGGTAGAGTGGACTTAATTCCGCTCCTGGAACCTACGAGCTCGTAGAAGTTTCAACGGGAATGAGCCCGAGTTGGACATTCGTCCCTCAAACCACAACTAGGGTTGCCAACTTCCCCGCTCCCAAATAGGGGACAAAGGGTGACGTCACCGCCCCTTGCGCCCCACGTGACCTCACCTAGCCGGCGGCCACGTGCTCCCGCTCCACCAATGGCGGCCGCCATTGGTGGAGCGGGAGCACGTGGCCACCGGCTGGGTGAGGTCACGTGGAGGTGACGTCACCCTTTGTCCCTTATTTGGGAGCGAGGAAGTTGGCAACCCTACTAACACGGGACAAACTAATCTAGCCCAAAATACGGGACGTCCCGGCTAACACGGGACAGTTGGCAACCCCGAACCACAACCCCAACGGTCTAGAATCCAACCGATGGACCTTCTCTGATCCGACTCCCGGAATTAATTCTGTGCACAATATTCCACACATGGTTTCACTAACGTCTGATGCAGCAGCAGTAAGAATGATTCCATTCTTCTGTGTTTCATTTCGGCGTTCAACCTGCCAATATTTTATTCGCCTTCCTAATGACTCAGAGTATTGCTCACTTCCAAATACATGCGGTCCCGTTCCCAGCCAGGAGGCCGCCGCCCAAAGAAACCTCGCTTTTATTATTTTAGAGATACAGCACGGCAACAGGCCCTTCGGCCCACCGAGTCCGTGCCGACCAGCGATCCCCCCGCTCACTAAACACCATAGGGACAATGTACATTTTTTACCAAGCCAATTAACCGACAAACCTGCTGGTCTTTGGGGTGTGGGAGGGAACAGGAGATCATGGAGGAAACGCACTCAGGTCACGGGGAGAACGTACAAACTCCGCACAGACAGCGCCCGTAGTCAAGATGGAACTTGGGTCTGGCGTTGCAAGGCCCATGTTGTAGAAAATCATGTTTTAAACACAATTGTGTCAATGGGGTTAGAGATTTTCATATTTACAAGAAGACGGGGTGGCGTGGTGGCACAGCGGTAGAGTTGCTGCCTCACAGCGCCAGGGACCCGGGTTCGATCCTGACTACGGGTGCTGTCTGCACGGAGATTGTACCTTCTCCCCGTGACCCGCCTGGGCTTTCCCCGGTCGCTACAGTTTCCTCCCACGCTACGAAAGACGCGCAGGTTTGTAAATGTAAATCGTCCCCAGTGCTGGTGTACATGGATCGCTGGTCGGCCGCGGCTTCGGTGGGCCGAAAGGCCCCCCTGTTTCCACGCTGCATCTCCAAAGTCGAAAGATGCTGCCTGATCTGTTTGGACTTTCCAAAAGTTTTATTTGTTTCAGAGTTCCAGAATCTGCAGAAAAGGTGGTGGGTGTTTGGAACAAGCTGCCGGAGGAGGTAGTTGAGGAAGGTAGTTGTTTAAGGAGCATTTAGAAAGGCACAGGAACAGTGCATGTTTAGAGGGATTTGGGCCAAACGCAGGCAGGTGGGACTTGTAGAGAGGGGGCATGTTGGTCGGTGTGGGTACCTTGGGCCGAGGGGCCTGTTTCCACGCTATATGACTCTATGTGGTATGTAGAGGTATGAATATTGATTTCTCTGACTTCAAGTAACCCCGGCATTCCCTCTCTCTCCATCCCTCCCCCTCTCTCTCCATCCCTCCCCCCTCTCTCTCCATCCCTCCCCCTCTCTCTCCATCCCTCCCCCTCTCTCTCTATCCCTCCCCCCCTCTCTCCATCCCTCCCACTCTCTCTCCATCCCTCCCCCTCTCTCTCCATCCCTCCCCCTCTCTCTCCATCCCTCCCCCCTCTCTCTCCATCCCTCCCCCTCTCTCTCTATCCCTCCCCCCCTCTCTCCATCCCTCCCACTCTCTCTCCATCCCTCCCCCTCTCTCTCCATCCCTCCCCCTCTCTCTCCATCCCTCCCCCCTCTCTCTCCATCCCTCCCCCCTCTCTCCATCCCTCCCCCTCTCTCTCTATCCCTCCCCCCCTCTCTCCATCCCTCCCACTCTCTCTCCATCCCTCCCCCTCTCTCTCCATCCCTCCCCCTCTCTCTCCATCCCTCCCCCTCTCTCTCCATCCCTCCCCCTCTCTCCATCCCTCCCCCTCTCTCTCCATCCCTCCCCCCCTCTCTCCATCCCTCCCACTCTCTCTCCATCCCTCCCCCTCTCTCTCCATCCCTCCCCCTCTCTCTCCATCCCTCCCCCACTCTCTCCATCCCTCCCCCTCTCTCTCCATTCCTCCCCCTCTCTCTCCATCCCTCCCCCCTCTCTCTCCATCCCTCCCCCTCTCTCTCCATCCCTCCCCCACTCTCTCCATCCCTCCCCCTCTCTCTCCATCCCTCCCCCTCTCTCTCCATCCCTCCCCCTCTCTCCATCCCTCCCCCTCTCTCTCCATCCCTCCCCCTCTCTCTCCATCCCTCCCCCTCTCTCTCCATCCCTCCCCCACCCAAGCCGCACCAGCTTCTCGTTCTCACCCAACAAACTGCTAACAACGGCCAGTTTCCTTTAGCATCGTTACTTTTTTTGCACGCCTTTCATTCATTGTTCTTTATCTCTCTACATCACCGTCTATACCTCTCGTTTCCCTTTTCCCTAACCAGCCTGAAGAAGGGTCTCGACCCAATAGACAATAGACAATAGGTGCAGGAGGAGGCCATTCAGCCCTTGGAGCCAGCACCGCCATTCAATGTGATCATGGCTGATCATTCTCAATCAGTACCCCGTTCCTGCCTTCTCCCCGTACCCCCTGACTCCGCTATCCTTAAGAGCTCTATCCAGACCCGAAACGTCACCCGTTCCTTCTCTCCAGAGGTGCTGCCTGTCCCGCTGAGTTACTCCAGCGTTTTGTGTCTATCCATCTTCGGTTCGAACCGGCATCTGCAGTTCCTCCCTGCACGTGCCTCTGAGAAGCATCTGCTTTGCTTCGCGGGCACTTTGTGTTCTCCACACGACTCGCTTTCTCAATCTAACCTTTGAGCCTGTTTAACCTTTACACTGTTGCAGAGAGCTGAGCGTGCATCATCAGTAACCTTGGCCATCAGACAGACCATCAGACAGACACTCTTGCAACTGAGTCACTGATGGGAACGTCAGAAGCCTCCAGCGCCAATCCTGAAATGTTCAACGAGTTACTGCATGCCAAACTGAAAATGACTCATCTACAGTGACACAGTTCTCTGTTGGCCAAACCCCGCCAATATGTAGACACAGAGTAGACAATGGCATTCGATTCAATTTGAGATACCAGCTATCAAAACATTCTTCCCTCGCACAATTAAAGCATGGAATAGTCTTCACCCTACTATAGTTATTCAACCAGACGCAACTAAATTTAAGGCAGCTCTTCTCCAAGAAGCCCTTCTTGCTTAAGTCAATAGACAATAGACAATAGTCAAGTCAAGTTAAGTCAATTTATTTGTATAGCACATTTAAAAACAACCCACGTTGACCAAAGTGCTGCACATCTGACTAGGAAAAAAAAGAAACATACAGTGGCAGGCAGCCAAACACAACGGCGCGGCCATCTTGAACAAAATGTTAATTCAATCACCCACAGTCCAACAATAAAAGCACTAAACAGGCACTAAATAGGGTGCAGGAGGAGGCCATTCGGCCCTTCGAGCCAGCACCGCCATTCAATGTGATCATGGCTGATCATTCTCAATCAGTACCCCGTTCCTGCCTTCTCCCCATACCCCCCTGACTCCGCTATCCTTAAGAGCTCTCTCTTGAATGCATTCAGAGAATTGGCCTCCACTGCCTTCTGAGGCAGAGAATTCCACAGATTCACAACTCTCTGACTGAAAACGTTTTTCCTCATCTCAGTTCTAAATGGCCGAACCCCTTATTCTTAAACTGTGGCCCCTTGTGGCCAGTGTCTATTGTCCACACTCCGCCACCTCCAGTTTAAATTCCATTTGGAATATTTCGGAGGACCAACAACCAAGAACCATGAAAGTGCTGGAGTAACTCAGCGGGACAGGCAGCGTCTCTGGAGAAAATGGGTACGTGTCGACCCGGGTCGGGGCCCTTCTTTAGACTCAGTTTGAAAAGTCCGGGAGCAGAGCAAGGACGCCCGTTGGCTGAGAACAAAAGTAAGTGTTAATTGCAGTGGAAAAGGCAGTTTAAAAAGTGCGCCAAGAGGACGCTAGTAGTCAGTGCCCTGTGAGAAAAGTGCGAGTCTTTGGCTGTGAGTCTTCGGCGAGGAGGCTGAGGTGAGGAGGGTGAGGTGAGGAGGGTGAGGTGAGGAGGGTGAGGTGAGGAGGGTGAGGTGAGGAGGGTGAGGTGAGGGGGCTGAGGTGAGGGGGCTGAGGTGAGGAGGCTGAGGTGAGGGGGCCGAGGTGAGGGGGCTGAGGTGAGGAGGCTGAGGTCAGGAGGTCACGCTTGTTTTTTGAGCCGGAATTGTTTTTGACACCAAAGTGTGTTCCCTGCAGGATGTGGGAAGGTAGAGACACTGCTGGGGCTTCTGGGAGCTTCACCTGCAAGAACTGTGTCCAGGTGCAGCTCCTGACTGGACGTGTGGCGGAGTTGGAAAAGCAGCTGGTTGACCTCAGGGCCATCGGGGAATGCGAGAGTTTCCTGGACAGGACCTACTGTGAGGCTGTCACGCCAAGGGTCCAGGTCGAGCGAAGGTGGGAGACCGTTTCAGGGGGGAGCGAACGTGGACTACAGGAGACCCCGGGGGCTGTGCCTATTGCAAATAGGTACACCCTCTTGGGAGCTGTCGGGGCAGAAGACGCTTCCAGTCCGAGCGGCAGTCGCATTGGCGGTTCTATCCCAGGCAAGGAAACTCGACCGGGGAGACCAAAGTCAGGAAGAGCCATAGTAGTCGGTGACTCCATTGTCCGAGGTACGGACAGGAGATTCTGTGGCGACAGGCGGGAGTCGAGGATGGTTTGTTGCCTCCCTGGTGCCAGGGTTCAAGACATCACGGAGCGGCTTCAGAACATCCTAGCGAGGGAAGGCGATCAACCGGAAGTAGTTGTGCACGTGGGAACGAACGATGTCGGGAGGAAGAGGAAGGAGATACTGCAGCGTGAGTTTAGGGAGTTAGGAAGAAGACTGAGAAGCAGGACGTCGAAGGTGGTTGTCTCTGGACTGCTGCCTGTACCTCGTGCTGGTGAGGGCAGGAACAGAGAGATCGGGGATATGAATGTATGGCTGAGGGGCTGGTGCAGGGAGCAGGGATTTAGATTTCTAGACCACTGGGATCTCTTCTGGGGTAGGGGTGACCTGTACAAAAGGGACGGGTTACACCTTAACAGCAGGGGAACCAACATTCTGGCAGGCAGGTTTGCTAGCGCTACAAGTGTGGCTTTAAACTATGTAGTGGGGGGGAGGGGTTGACAAACTGGGAATATGGAGATGGAGTTAAAGGGGAAGCGAATACAGGAGAAACTGTAAAGGACTCTCGTATGAATGGGAAGGGAAGTTCTAGAAGGGATATGAGAGTAAGGTCAGGGCCAATTGTGACCGGTATGAGAGGGGAGGTAAATACCGAAGTTAAAGTGTTGTATTTAAATGCGCGAAGTATAAGAAATAAAGTGGATGAGCTTGAGGCTCAGTTAGACATTGGCAAGTATGATGTTGTAGGGATCACTGAGACATGGCTACAAGAGGACCAGGGCTGGGAGCTGAATATTCAGGGGTACACAACGTACAGAAAAAACAGGCAGGTGGGGAGAGGGGGTGGGGTAGCTCTGTTGGTAAGGAATGGTATTCACTCCCTTGCAAGGAGTGACATAGAATCAGAAGATGTAGAATCAGTATGGATAGAGATGAGGAATTGTAAGGGTAAAAAGACCCTAATGGGAGTCATCTACAGGCCCCCAAACAGTAGCCTCGACATAGGGTGCAAGTTGAATCAGGAGCTAAAATTGGCGTGTCACAAATGTAATGCTACGGTGATCATGGGAGATTTCAACATGCAGGTAGACTGGGAAAATCAGGTTGGTAATGGACCCCAGGAAAGAGAGTTTGTGGAGTGCCTCCGAGATGGATTCTTAGAACAGCTTGTACTGGAGCCTACCAGGGAGAAGGCAATTCTGGATTTAGTGTTATGTAATGAACCTGACCTGATAAGGGGACTCGAGGTAAATGAGCCATTAGGAGGCAGTGACCACAATATGATAAGTTTTACTCTACAAATGGAGAGGGAGAAGGGAAAATCGGAGGTGTCAGTATTACAGTATGGCAAAGAGGATTACAGAGGCATGAGGCAGGAGTTGGCCAAAATTGACTGGAAGGAGGACCTAGCAGGGAAGACTGTGGAACAGCAATGGCAGGTATTCCTGGGAATAATGCAAAAGTTGCAGGATCAATTTATCCCAAAGAGGAGGAAAGATTCTAAGGGGAGTAAGAGACACCTGTGGCTGACATGGGAAGTCAGGGACAGCATAAAAATAAAAGGGAAGAAGTATAACATAGCAAAGAAGAGTGGGAAGACAGAGGATTGGGACTCTTTTAAAGAGCAACAGAAGATAACTAAAAAGGCAATACGGGGAGAAAAGTTGAGGTACGAGGGTAAACTAGCCAATAATATAAAGGAGGATAGCAAAAGCTTTTTTAGGTATGTGAAGAGGAAAAAAATAGTCAAGGCAAATGTGGGTCCCTTGAAGACAGAAGCAGGGGAATTTATTATGGGGAACAAGGAAATGGCAGACGAGTTGAACCGGTACTTTGGATCTGTCTTCACTGAGGAGGATACAAACAATCTCCCAGATGTTCTAGTGGCCAGAGATCCTAGGGTGACAGAGGAACTGGAGGAAATCTACATTAGGCAGGAAAAAGTTTTGGGTAGACTGATGGGACTCAAGGCTGATAAATCCCCAGGGCCTGATGGTCTGCATCCCAGGGTGCTTAAGGAGGTGGCTCTAGAAATTGTGGACGCATTAGTGATTATTTTCCAATGTTCTATAGATTCCGGGTCAGTTCCTGTGGATTGGAGGGTAGCTAATGTTATCCCACTTTTCAAGAAAGGAGGGAGAGAGAAAACGGGTAATTATAGACCAGTTAGTCTGACATCAGTGGTGGGGAAGATGCTGGAGTCAATTATAAAAGACGAAATTGCGGAGCATTTGGATTGCAGTAACAGGATCGTTCCGAGTCAGCATGGATTTACGAAGGGGAAATCGTGCTTGACTAATCTACTGGAATTTTTTGAGGATGTAACTAGGAAAATTGACAGGGGAGAGTCAGTGGATGTGGTGTACCTCGACTTTCAGAAAGCCTTCGACAAGGTCCCACATAGGAGATTGGTGGGCAAAATTAGAGCACATGGTATTGGAGGTAGGGTACTGACATGGATAGAAAGTTGGTTGACAGACAAAAAGCAAAGAGTGGGGTTAAATGGGTCCCTTTCGGAATGGCAGGCAGTGACCAGTGGGGTACCGCAAGGCTCGGTGTTGGGACCGCAGCTATTTACAATATACATTAATGACTTGGATGAAGGGATTAAAAGTACCATTAGCAAATTTGCCCATGATACAAAGCTAGGTGGCAGTGTGAACTGTGAGGAAGATGCTATGAGGTTGCAGGGTGACTTGGACAGGTTGTGTGAGTGGGCGGATGCATGGCAGATGCAGTTTAATGTAGATAAGTGTGAGGTTATCCACTTTGGTGGTAAGAATAGGAAGGCAGATTATTATTTGAATGATGTCAAGTTAGGAAAAGGGGACGTACAACGTGATCTGGGTGTCTTAGTGCATCAGTCACTGATTGGAAGCATGCAGGTACAGCAGGCAGTGAAGAAAGCCAATGGAATGTTGGCCTTCATAACAAGAGGAGTTGAGTACAGGAGCAAAGAGGTCCTTCTGCAGTTGTACCGGGCCCTGGTGAGACCACACCTGGAGTACTGTGTGCAGTTTTGGTCTCCAAATTTGAGGAAGGATATTCTTGCCATTGAGGGCGTGCAGCGTAGGTTTACTAGGTTAATTCCCGGAATGGCGGGACTGTCATATGTTGAAAGACTGGAGTGACTAGGTTTGTATACACTGGAATTTAGAAGGATGAGAGGGGATCTTATCGAAACGTATAAGATTATTAAGGGGTTGGACATGTTAGAGGCAGGAAACATGTTCCCAATGTTGGGGGAGTCCAGAACCAGGGGCCACAGTTTAAGAATAAGGGGTAGGCCATTTAGAACAGAGATGAGGAAAAACATTTTTAGTCAGAGAGTTGTGAATCTGTGGAATTCTCTGCCTCAGAGGGCAGTGGAGGCCAATTCTGTGAATACATTCAAGAGAGAGCTAGATAGAGCTCTTAAGGATAGTGGAGTCAGGGGGTATGGGGAGAAGGCAGGAACGGGGTACTGATTGAGAATGATCAGCCATGATCACATTGAATGGCGGTGCTGGCTCGAAGGGCCGAATGGCCTACTCCTGCACCTATTGTCTATTGTCTATTGACTCTAAACGTCCTCTAACCATGTTCTCCAGAGATGCTGCCCGACCCACGGAGTTACTCCAGCACTCAGTGAAAGAATGAAAGTCTGGTGGTCAGCAGGGACTCAGTGGGCCGAGTGGCCTGTTTCCATGTTGTCTCTCTCTCTCTCTCTCTCTATGACCCGATTTCATGACATACCCTAGAGCCTGTAGAGAAATATAGAACAAATGGATGAAAGATCGGCAAAAAAAGGTAACGATGATAAAGGAAACAGCTGGTTGTGGCCTAGGTGAAATCAAGGACAGACAATGAGAGTCAACAAGACCACTTTGTGGCTGGTGTGACTTGGGTGGGGGAGAGATGAAGAGAGGGAGGAAAGCAAGGGTCACTTGACATTAGAGAAATCAATATTCATACCACTGGGTTGCACCTGGAGTATTGTGTACAGTTTTGGTCTCCTAATCTGAGGAAAGACGTTCTTGCCTTAGAGGGAGTACAGAGAAGGTTCACCAGATTGATCCCTGGGATGGCGGGACTTTCATATGAAGAAAGACTGGATAGACTCGGCTTGTACTCGCTGGAATTTAGAAGACTGAGGGGGGATCTTATAGAAACATATAAAATTCTTAAGGGGTTGGAGAGGCTAGATGCGGGAAGATTGTTCCCGATGTTGGGGGAGTCCAGAACCAGGGGTCACAGCTTAAGGATAAGGGGGAAGTCTTTTAGGACCGAGATGAGAAAACATTTCTTCACACAGAGAATGGTGAGTCTGTGGAATTCCTTGCCACAGAAGGTAGTTGAGGCCAGTTCATTGGCTATATTTAAGAGGGAGTTAGATGTGGCCCTTGTGGCTAAAGGGATCAGGGGGTATGGAGAGAAGGCAGGTACGGGATACTGAGTTGGATGATCAGCCATGATCATATTGAATGGCGGTGCGTACAGGCTCGAAGGGCCGAATGGCCTACTCCTGCACCTATTTTCTATGTTTCTATGTTTCTATGTTTCTATGTAAGCTTGTCTTTCCGCTGACTAGTTAGCACGCAACAAAGGCTTCTCACTGTACCTCGACGCACGTGACATTAAACTAAACTGGGCGAGTGATCTTTTTTTAAAAAATCCACCCACATTCTCATTAATTCCCCGCAGATTCAGCAACCTAAACTAGGGCAATTCTACGTGGTCAATTAATCTACCGGCGTGCACTTTGCTGTGTTGCGGGAGGAAACCAGCACACAGGGGAAAACCATACAGTCACGTAGAGAGTGTATGAACTCGACAGGCAGCACCCGAGATCAGGATTGAACCCAGGTTTCTGGAGAAGTTGACACCGTGGGTCTGCTAGCTGTGCCACCACGCCACCCTATTCCCTAGTTACCCCGCAAAATGTACAAGGAGCCAAGAACAGAATTTCTCCCCCAGAGTCTTCTCTCCAGAGATGCTGCCTGTCCCGCTGAGTTACTCCAGCATTTTGTGTCTATCTTAAGAGTCTCTATAGATATTTTGAGAATATCCTAGAATTGGATATTAAGGTCATAGGAGTAGAATTAGGCCATTCGGCCCTTCAAGTCTACTCTGCCACACTCTCCCCCACTCTCTCTCCCCACTCTCCCCCACCCTCTCTTTCCCCCTCTTTCACTCCCCCACCCTCTCTCCCCCACACTTTCTCTCCCCCACACTCTCTCTCCCCCTCTCCCTCTCTCACTCCCCCTCTCCCCCTCACTCTCCCTCTATCTCTATCTCTCCCCACCTTCTCTCTCCCTCACTCTCTCTCTCTCCCCACCTTCTCTCTCTCCCCACCTTCTCTCTCTCTCCCCACCTTCTCTCTCCCTCACTCTCTCTCTCTCCCCACCTTCTCTCTCCCTCACTCTCTCTCCCTCCCCACCACTCTCCTCCTCTCTCTCCCTCTCTAACTCCCCACTCTCTCCCTCTCTCTCTCCCACTCTCTCTCCCCCTCTTTCTCTCCCCCACTCTCCCCCACACACTCTCCCCCACCCCCCACATTCTCTCCCCCCCACTCTCTCTCTCTCCCCCTTCTCTCTCTCCCCCCTCCCTCTCTCCCCCCTCTCTCCCCCTCTCTCTCTCTCCCCCCTCTCTCTCTCCCCCTTCTCTCTCTCCCCCCTCTCTCTCTCTCTCCCCTCTTTCCCCGTCTCTCTTTCCCCACTCTCTCTCCCCCTCTCTCTCTCCTCCTCTCCCCCCTCTTTCTCTCCCCCACTCTCTCCCTCCCCTCTCTCTCTCCCCCACTCTCCCCCTCTCTCTCCCCCCCTCCCTCCTCCCTCTCTCCCCCCCTCTCTCACCTCTCCCGCCGATGCTGCCCCTAGAGGCAGCCGCTGCCCATTGGTCGGCTCCTCACAATGGGCTGCAGGGCATTGGCTGCCACCGTGAGACGGACAGGCCGGGGGAACCAATCCGTTCCGGTGTCGGGGACCCCCGGCCAACCAGAGTGTGGAGGAGGCGTGGCCTCAGTGTATCCATTGGCCAGGACCCGCCCACCTTACAACCCGCCCACCTTACACAGCAAGATCCCACCGACCAAGAGAGGAATGGACCGGGGAGATGCACAGAGTCTCTTGCCCAGAGTAGGGAAGTCACGGACCAGAGGACATGGGTTTACGGTGAGAGGGGGAGAAGGTTCAATAGGAATCTGAGGGGTAACGCTTCCACACAAATGCGTGGAACGAGCTGCCAGAGGAGGTAGTTGAGCTAGGGACTATCGCAACGTTTAAGAAGCATTTAGACAGGTACATGTTTAGAGGGAGGTGGGACAAATGTCTATCTTAAGAGTCTCTATAGATATTTTGAGAATATCCTATATTGGATATTAAGGTCATAGGAGTAGAATTAGGCCATTCGGCCCATCAAGTCTACTCTGCCACACTCTCCCCCACTCCCTCTCCCCACTCTCCCTCACTCTCTCTCTCCCCCACTCTCTCCCCCCACTCTCCACCACTCTCCCCTCACTCTCTCCCTCCCCCACTCTCCCTCCCCCACTCTCTCTCCCCCACTCTCTCTCCCCCACCCTCTTTCCCCCTTTTTCACTCCCCCCACCTCTCTCTCCCCCACCCTCTCTCTCCCCCACACTCTCTCTCCCCCCTCTCTCTCTCTCCCTCTCACTCTCTCTCTCCCCCACACCTTCATGTTTAGAAGGGAAGGTTTGTCCAAATGCAAGTAGGTGGGACTAGTGTAGATGGGACATGTCTGTCGGTGTGGGCAAGTTGGGCCAGTGGGCTGTTTCCACGCTGTAAGACTCTATCTGATGCTGAGAACTATATTCTTGCACTCTGTATCTTCCCCTTCCTGCTCCCTGCTGTGCTTTAGTGTGACTAGATTGTACTTATTTACAGTATTACCTAATCTGGTTGGATAGCAAAGCTTTTCACTGTACCTCACACGGGACATGTGACAACAATAAACCCAAAGCTAAACCATGTGCAGACTGTCCTCCTGAGTATTCACATCATTTTGTTTTTAATTTATATTTCCAGCATCTGCACTTTTATCTTATTTTCACGCTGTAAAGATTTCTCATGACTTCCTCCAGCTCGTGTAGTCAATGTCTCTATTTATAACGCCCTTTTTTTAACGCCCTTTCTTTTAAGAACTATCAACAGTCAATAGTCAATGTATTTGTCACATAAATGTGCAGTGAAATGAAAAATGACCCGCAGTTCAACAATAAGACCAATAAGAATAATCAATAAAAATGCAATAACACATACAATCATAAACCAACACCAAACAAAAGAAACATCCATCACATTCACCTGTTCTATGGTTGGAACCATCCAACCAATAACTAGAGTGCGGTCCTGAGCGATTATCTACCTCATTGGAGACCAAAGATACTAGAGGAACAAGATAGACCACTCGACCGTAAAAACCGCAGTACGTCACGGCGCCATTTTAGTCGGCAGAAACTTGCAGGAACATTTAAAAAGAAAGAATAACAAAAATCTGTGAATTGATAGATGAGATATATTCTGCATTTTAATGGTATCATCACACATACTGTTCCCCCAAAACACTGATTACACTGCGAGAGGCAGAGCGTATTTTGCTTACTAAAATGGCGGACGTTACGCTCCTTTGCGTACTACACTTCAGTATGGGCGATTTCAACGGAGTGGTCCATCTTGCTGCTCTAGTATCTTTGTTGGAGACCTTTGTGGACTATCTTTGATTTTGAGGCCTTTCATAATTTTATATATATATATATCTACCAAGTGTCCCCTCAACCTTCAGAGAAAACAATCCAGGTTTATCCAATAGACAATAGGTGCAGGAGGAGGCCATTCGGCCCTTCGAGCCAGCACCGCCATTCAATGTGATCATGGCTGATCATTCTCAATCAGTGCCCCGTTCCTGCCTTCTCCCCCTTACCCCCTGACTCCGCTATCCTTAAGAGCTCTATCTAGCTCTCTCTTGAATGGCATTCAGAGAACTGGCCTCCACTGCTTTCTGAGGCAGAGAATTCCACAGATTTACAACTCTCCGACTGAAAAGGTTTTCCCTCATCTCCGTTCTAAATGTCCAAGCCCTTATTCTTAAACTGTGGCCCCTGGTTCTGGACTCCCCCAACATTGGGAACATGTTTCCTGCCTCTAATAGTGTCCGAACCCCTTAATAATCTTATATGTTTCGATAAGATCCCCTCTCATCCTTCTAAATTCCAACGTATACAAGCCCAGTCGCTCCAGTCTTTCAACATACGACAGTCCCGCCATTCCGGGAATTAACCTAGTGAACCTACGCTGCACGCCCTCAATAGCAAGAACCCAAATCTCTCCTTGTAGCTGAAACGTTCTAATCCAAGCAGCATTCTGGTAAGCCTCCTCTGCACCCTCTCCACATCCTGGACATCCTGGACGTACAAACGCCATATTGACAGCAGCCGTGCTCCTGCTCTTATATCCAATCACCCGAGCAATGAAGGCAAGGATACACCTCCTTCACCACCCAGTCTACTTATTCACATTAATATCTTCATCCTGTATCTGCACACTGCGGACAGCTGGATTGTAATCATGTGTTGTCTTTCCGCCTACTGGTTAGCGCGCAACAAAAGCTTTTCACTGTACCTCGGTACACGTGACACCGCAAACTAAACTGAGCCCAAGTGAAATTCCACCTCAACATACTTTCGTGTTCTAACCCCCTCACAGGTCCATCGCCGATTTTCCAGCGACTGCTGGTCTGGACAAAGATCTGAACAAAATTACAAGAGTGTACTTGAAATTCCCTCCCCCCTCCTCTCCCCCAAATCCCCACCCCCCTCCTCTCTCCCAAATCCCCCACCCCCCTCCTCTCTCCCAAATCCCCCCCTCCTCTCTCCCAAATCCCCACCCCCCTCCTCTCTCCCAAATCCCCCCCCCCCTCTCTCTCCCAAATCCCCCCCCCTCCTCTCTCTCAAATCCCCACCCCCACCTCCTCTCCCCCAAATCCCCACCCCCCCCTCCTCTCTCCCAAATCCCCTCCTCCTCTCTCCCAAATCCCCCCCTCCTCTCTCCCAAATCCCCACCCCCTCCTCTACCCCAAATTCCTCCCCCGCTCCTCTCTCCCAAATCCCCACCCCCCCTCCTCTCCCAAATCCCCACCCCCTCTCCTCTCTCCCAAATCCCCCCCTCCTCTCTCCCAAATCCCACCCCCTCTCCTCTCCCCCAAATCCCCCCCTCCTCTCCCCCAAATCCCCCCCCTCCTCTACCCCAAATCCCCCCCTCCTCTCTCCCAAATCCCCACCCCCCTCCTCTCTCCCAAATCCCCACCCCCCCTCCTCTCTCCCGCAAATCCCCTCCTCTCACGCAAATCCCCCCCCTCCTCTCCCCCAAATCCCCCCCTCCTCTCCCCCAAATCCCCCTCCCCCCTCTCTCCCAAATCCCCCCCTCCTCTCTCCCAAATCCCCTCCCCCCTCTCTCCCAAATCCCCACCCCCCTCCTCTACCCCAAATCCCCACCCCTCCTCTCTCCCAAATCCCCACCCCCCCCCCCTCCTCTCCCCCAAATCCCCCCCCCCCCCTCCCCTCCTCCCCTCAAAAGGTTGATTGACCTTTATAATCACACCCATTCTGTCAGAGTGAGTTTTATTTCGCTTGGTTTGGTTTAGTTTAGTTTAGAGATAGAGCGGAAACAGGCCCTTCGGCCCACCGAGTCCGTGCCGACCAGCGATCCCCTTAGGCCTCCGATCTCCTCCACACACTGGGGACAACTTTACCGAGCCAATTAACCTACAAACCTGCGCGTCTTTGGTAAGTGGGAGGAAACCGAAGCTCCCGGAGAAAACCCACGCAGGTCACGGGGGAGAACGTGCAAACTCCGTACAGACAGCACCCGTGCTCCTGACTCTTATATCCAATGACCCTAGCAATGAGGGCAAGGGTACCATGCACCATCTTCACCACCCAGTCTATGTGCCGCCACCTTCAGGGAGCGATGGACCTAGACTGCAAGACCCGTCTCCACATCGATGCTATGAAGCGGCTTGCCATTAACTGCACACTCTCCTCTTCCATTCAAACTCACTTTTCTGAATGGTGAGCTCGGCAACAGTGAGTTCTCTGTCAACCACACAGCCGTCCGTATCTCATGAGGTTGAATAGTGAAGCTGGAGGAATGATCGGTCCCGGCGTCTGGTTCTCAGGTTCTCAGAGTGCTGGAGCGTTGAATTTAGAATCCCAGGGAAGTCAGGGAAATGATCAGCAGGTGAGGCAGCCTCTGGAGAGAGAGCGCAAGGGGTCAGAGCATCAGATCCATCAAGCCTGCCTTGGAAGACATGGTTCCCAACAAAATCCCTGCACGTTCCTACCTTCCGTCGATGGACCAACATTGCCCTCTGCTGGTGCGAACACAAACTGCAGCAATCACAATGCCATCGTTTTCATGAGTTCATAAGTTCACTAGTGATAGAAGCGGACGTTATGGCCGTTCGGCCCATCAAGTCTACTCCGCCATTCAATCACGGCTGATCTATCTTTCCCTCTCAACCCCATTCTCCTTCCTTCTCCCCGTAACCCCTGACACCCGTACGAATCAAGAATCTATCTATCTCTGCCTTAAATATATCCACTGATTTGTGGCGTCCACAGCCCTCTGTGGCAAAGAACTCCACACATTCACCACCCTCTGACTAAAGAAATTCCTCCTCATCTCCTTCCTAAAGGTACTAGAACGTTCTTTCATTCTGAGGCAATGGCCTCTGGTCCTCGACTCTTCCACATTGATCTGAAGAAGGGTCTCGACCCGAAACGTCACCCATTCCTTCTCTCCTGAGATGCTGCCTGACCTGCTGAGTTACTCCAGCATTTTGTGAATAAATACCTTCCACATTGATATGTTCCTAGGGATGTTTAGTTTTATTTTAATTTTACACATACAACATGGAGCCAGGCCCTTCGGCCCATCCAGTCTGCACTGGCCAGCGATCATCTGTTATCCCAGTTTCACATTCTACACACCAGGGGCGATTAACAGAGGCCAATTAACCTACAAACCTGCAAGTCTTTGTGATGTGGGAGGAGACAGGAGCAGCCAAATAGCCAAAAAAATGGAGGGACCATCAATCACAGAAAACCGTTATTAAGGAAAAGTTTAGAGTTCAGAGAAACTGTATGGTAACAGGCCCTTCGGCCCATCGGGTCCGCACTGACCAACAATAGCCCATACATTAGCACTATCCCACACACTAGGGTCAATTTACAGAGGCCAGTTAACCTGCAAACCTGTACGTCTTTGGAGTGTGTGAGGAAACCGGAGCACCTGGAGAAACCCACGTGGTCACAGGGAGAACGTACAAACACTACGGACAGCACCCCGTGGTCAGGATGGAACCCGGGTCTCTGGTGCAGTAAGGCAGCAACTCTACCGCTGTGCCACCGTGCTGTGTTATAGAACGCTACACCAAGTGGACCTGTTGGGCCCGTTCCTCACGGAGTGGGGACAGGGAAGGGGAGAGGGTGTCACTGAGCTCGGCCCCCTGGCGCCAGCGAGCCATGGACTCAAAGCCTCTCCTGTATTGGTCTTGCACCCTCACGACCCCCACTCAATCCCCCCATTACCCCCCCCACACACACCCACTCCATGCCCCTGTACCCCATCCCCACTTCCCCCTCCCCGCCCCCCTTCTCCCCCCTCCCATACCCCCACCGCCACCCCCACCTCCCCATTCCCTCCCACCACCCCCGCTCCCCCCTCCCCCTAATCAGGCGTCGAGCGTGTGGTGGGAGCTGAACACTAAAATGGCAACCATCCCTCAACTGAGTGGGAGAAACAGGGCTGCCCGGGCGGGAAAGGGCCGTGCCAGCGTCTGGGAACAGAGGCTCCCTGACCCACAGCGAGACCCCCTGACCCACAGCGAGACCCCCTGACCCACAGCGAGACCCCCTGACCCACAGCGAGACCCCCTGACCCACAGCGAGACCCCCTGACCCACAGCGAGACCCCCTGACCCACAGCGAGACCCCCTGACCCACAGCGAGACCCCCTGACCCACAGCGAGACCCCCTGACCCACAGCGAGACCCCCTGACCCACAGCGAGACCCCCTGACCCACAGCGAGACCCCCTGACCCACAGCGAGACCCCCTGACCCACAGCGAGACCCCCTGACCCACAGCGACACTCCTTGACCCACAGCCCTGACCCACAGCGAGACCCCCTGACCTACAGCGACACTCCTTGACCCACAGCCCTGTCCCACAGCGAGGCTCCCTGACCCACAGCGAGACCCCCTGACCCACAGCCCTGACCCACAGCGAGACCCCCTGACCCACAGCCCTGACCCACAGCCCTGACCCACAGCCCTGACCCACAGCCCTGACCCACAGCCCTGACCCACTGCCCTGACCCACAGCCCTGACCCACAGCCCTGACCCACAGCCCTGACCCACTGCCCTGACCCACTGCCCTGACCCACAGCCCTGACCCACAGCCCTGACCCACTGCCCTGACCCACTGCCCTGACCCACAGCGAGGCTGCGTCACCCTCAGTGTTTAAGGGCTTGATTCCAAAGGCCAGTTTGGAATGAACCTGGGTCCAGGGCTGAGTTCCGAGTCCACCTCGTTGCGGCCCTTTCACTTGTTTCGTTTAGTTTAGTTTAGAGATACAGCGCGGAAACAGGCCCTTTCGGCCCACCGGGTCCGCGCCGCCCAGCGATCCCCGCACACTAACACTATCCTACACACACTAGGGACAATTTTTACATTTGCCCAGCCAATTGTCCTACAAACCTGCACGTCTTTGGAGTGTGGGAGGAAACCGAAGATCTCAGAGAAAACCCACACGGGTCAAGGGGAGAATGTACAAACTCCGTACAGACGGCGCCCGTAGTCGGGATCGAACCCGGGTCTCTGGCATGGGTTGGTCTGTAAGCCAAGTGTCGAGCATGGAGATTTTAGAGTTCATTCGACTGTGTGGTGGAGATCTAAAAATGCACAATGTCTGCACACAGCACTGATCAGAATACAGGTGTACACTTTGCTTTGACTACTTTGCTGAAATCTAGAACAACATACATCGCAAGCTGCCAACAGCTCACTGCTCACCTCTGATCAAGCCTGCCTCCTGTTCCTCTTCCATGGGAGACCCCAGAATCTCTTCTCATCCCTCGTTAAGAATAAGGCCATTTAGAAGTGAGATGAGGAAAAACTTTTTCAGTCAGAGAGTTGTGAATCTGTGGAATTCTCTGCCACAGAGGGCAGTGGAGGCCAAGTCACTGGATGAATTTAAGAGAGAGTTAGATAGAGCTCTGGGGGCTAGTGGGATCAAGGGATATGGGGAGAAGGCAGGCACGGGCCATTGATTGGGGACGGTCAGCCATGATCACAATGAATGGCGGTGCTGGCTCGAAGGGACGAATGGCCTCCTCTTGCACCTATTTTCTATGTTTCCTCATCATCATCATATCATCATATATATACAGCCGGAAACAGGCCTTTTCGGCCCTCCAAGTCCAGGCCGCCCAGTGATCCCCGTACACTAACACTATCCTACACCCACTAGGGACAATTATTACATTTACCCAGCCAATTAACCTACATACCTGTACGTCTTTGGAGTGTGGGAGGAAACCGAAGATCTCGGAGAAAACCCACGCAGGTCACGGGGAGAACGTACAAACTCCGTACAGACGGCGCCCGTAGTCGGGATCGAACCTGAGACTCCGGCGCTGCATTCGCTGTAAGGCAGCAACTCTACCGCTGCGCCACCGTGCCGTTCCTATGTTCATATGAAATATTGCAAGTCGCAGCATTGTTAGTCGGGGAGCATCTGTATATAAACGACTCCGCGCTGCTGAACAGCGTCAGGTCTCACGCCTCGTACCTTTGCAGACACTTGTGGGTAAGGAGGTTTGCTCGGAATCCCAGCACGGCGAAGACGACCAGCGTGGCAAAGACGGACGTGAGGAAATTGATGAAGACAAGGTACGCGTCAAAATGGCAATTGTTGGTGTGGGCATTGTAGCTGGAGTACGCGATCACGCTGCCAAAGCCCAGGCCCAGGGCAAAGAAGACCTGCGTGGCAGCCTGGCGCCACACTTGAACGTCCAGCAGGATCTCAACCTGCAAAAGAAATTTGAATTCAAAATATTGATCTGATTGAGCAACGCGCTGCACCTCGGGCAGTGGCGATCAATGCCAAGGATCGCTTTACAGGATTACGGCACGGTGGAGCAGCTGGTAGACGTGCTGCCTCACCGTGTCGGAGGCCCAGGCTTGTACACACTGGAATTTAGAAGGATGAGAGGGGATCTTATCGAAACATATAAGATTATTAAGGGGTGGGACACGTTAGGGGCAGGAAACATGTTCCCAATGTTGGGGGAGTCCAGAACCAGGGGCCACAGTTTAAGAATAAGGGGTACGCCATTTAGAACGGAGATGAGGAAAAACTTTTTCAGTCAGAGAGTTGTGAATCTGTGGAATTCTCTGCCTCAGAAGGCAGTGGAGGCCAATTCTCTGAATGCATTCAAGAGAGAGCTAGATAGAGCCCTTAAGGATAGCGGTGTCAGGGGGTATGGGGAGAAGGCAGGAACGGGGTACTGATTGTGAATGATCAGCTATGATCACATTGAATGGCGGTGCTGGCTCGAAGGGCCGGATGGCCTCCTCCTGCACCTATTGTCTATTCGTGATCTCAAGTGCTGCCCGTGCCCTCCCACCTCGGTCACCCTTTGTGTCCACACATCTCACCCAGCTGAGAATTAAAGCAGAACAGCTCTCTGCATCTCTAATCTCTGTCCGACCATGTCACCCGCCCGCGGTCTGTGTCCCCCGGTCATAGGTTCTAGGAGCAGAATCAATCCATTCGGCCCATCAAGTCTACTCTGCTATCCAATCATGGCTGATCTATCTTTCCCTCCCAACCCCATTCTCCTGCCTTCTCCCCATAACCCCTGACACCGGTACCAATCACGAATCTGTCAATCTCTGCCTTAAAAATGTCCACTGACTTGGCCTCCACAGCCTCCTGTGGCAAAGAATTCCACAGATTCACCACCCTCTGACAAAATAAATTCCTCCTCATCTCCTTTCTAAAGGTACGGCCTTTAATTCTGAGGCTGTGGCCTCTGGTCCTAAACTCTCCCACCAGTGGAACCATCCTCTCCACATCCACTCTCCCCAGGCCTTTCACTATTCGGTACGTTTCAATGATGTTGTCTCCCCTCCCCCCCCCCCTCCCCTTCCCCTCACCTTTTCCCACCACACCCCCTCTTTCCTCCTCCTCTTTCTCCCCCACTCCCTCTCTCCCCTCCCCCTTTCTCCACCACAACCTCCCTCTCCCCCTCCCATTTCTCCCCCCCACGCCCTCTCTCCCCCTCCCCTTTCTCCCCCCACACCCCCTCCCCTTTCTCCCCTACACCCCTCTTCCCCCTCCCCTTTCTCCCCTCACACCCCCTCTCTCCCCCTCCCCTTTCTACCCACACACCACCCCACTTCCTCTCCCCTTCCAGTCGGGCCGTTCGACCCTGTGAGAACTACATGGGTGTGATGGATGCCAGCGAGCACCCTGCCCTTCCCCCCATCTCCCCCCTCTTCCCCCCTGTGTGCCCGGCCCTGCGGCCCCTCCATCCACCCCCTCTCCCACTCACCAAACAACTGGCAAACCCAATGCCCGCCAGCCTGGGGTCAATGTGCTTCCACACTCCGATATTGCCCTGCCGGATGCTCTGCCCAGCGGCCAACTCCAGGAAAAACAGCGGGATGCCCATCACCACCAGCAGGAGGAGGTAGAGGAACAGGAACGCCCCTGCAAGGGCAACACGTTGTTCATCAGGTGGTAGCACGCACAGCAAGTACAACTGGCACAGAGAGCTGTGCCCACACAACGGCCCGCTGAACCCAGGGGCCTTTCATCATAAACATACCTTAGTGGCCAAGCATGTTTTGCAACGTACGAGGAATTTCATTTGCTGTACAGTCATAACAATAAAAAGCAGCAGAACAGACAAAATACATTTTCACACGAACATCCACCACAGTGACTCCTCCACATTCCTCACTGTGATAGAAGGAGAAAAAACACTTCAATCTCTCCCTTCTTTGTCCTCCAGCGGTCGGGGGCCTCGAACCTTCCGTTGACGGGACGATCTTGTCTCCTGTACCTGGCGACGAGCCGGCTACAGGGGTAAGATTAAGGCGATCGCAGTGACGGAGTGCGATACACTGTTAGAAACATAGAAAATAGGTGCAGGAGTAGGCCATTCGGCCCTTCGAGCCTGCACCGCCATTCAATATGATCATGGCTGATCATCCAACTCAGTATCCCGTACCTGCCTTCTCTCCATACCCCCTGATCCCTTTAGCCACATGGGCCACATCTAACTCCCTCTTAAATATAGCCAATGAACTGGCCTCAACTACCTTCTGTGGCAGAGAATTCCACAGACTCACCACTCTCTGTGTGAAGAAATGTTTTCTCATCTCGGTCCTAAAGGACTTCCCCCTTATCCTTAAGCTGTGACCCCTGGTTCTGGACTTCCCCAACATCGGGAACAATCTTCCCACATCTAGCCTCCCAACCCCTTAAGAATTTTATATGTTTCAATAAGATCCCCCCTCAGTCTTCTAAATTCCAGCGAGTACAAGCCTAGTCTATCCAGTCTTTCCTCATATGAAAGTCCTGCCATCCCAGGGATCAATCTGGTGAACCTTCTCTGTACTCCCTCTAAGGCAAGAATGTCTTTCCTCAGATTAGGAGACCAAAACTGTACACAATACTCCAGGTGCGGTCTCACCAATGCCCTGTACAACTGCAGCAGAACCTCCCTGCTCCTATACTCAAATCCTCTTGCTATGAATGCTAACATACCATTCGCTTCCTTCACTGCCTGCTGCACCTGCACGCTTGCTTTCAATGACTGGTGCACCATGACACCCAGGTCACGTTGCATCTCCCCTTTTCCTAATTGGCCCCCCGATCCCTTTAGCCACAAGGGCCACATCTAACTCCCTCTTAAATATAGCCAATGAACTGGCCTCAACTACCTTCTGTGGCAGAGAATTCCACAGATTCACCACTCTGTGTGAAAAAAAACGTTCTCGTCTCGGTCCTAAAAGACTTCCCCCTTATCCTTAAACTGTGACCCCTTGTTCTGGACTTCCCCAACATCGGGAACTATCTTCCTGCATCTAACCCTTAAGAATTTTGTAAGTTTCTAATGGGGAACTACAGATGCTGGTTTGCACCCAAAGTGCTGGAGTAACTAACTCAGTGGGGCAGGCAGCATCTCTGGAGAGAATGGGTGATGTTTCGGGGCGAGACCCTTCTAGGCCTCCTGATTCATTTTACTCTTTCTCTGCCTCGTTACCTCCAACAATGAACCATTCCACATTTCCTTGACCGCCATCTGCTTTGTTCTGCTGTTTTCGCACCTTACATTCTCTTTGTAGCCTTCCATACCTCTAGCTTCCCTCTCCCTACTCTCAGTCTGACGGTGGGTCTCGACCAGAAACGTCACCCATTCCTTCTCTCCAGAGATGCTGCCTGACCCGCTGAGTTACTCCAGCATCTTGTGTCTATCTTCCCTAAAGTGGGGAAATGTGCTGGGAGATTCCAGTGGGGAAGTTCAACCCTTTTACAACTAAATAGGTGTGATGACAAGGGAGCATCGTTTCAGACAAGGGGCATTTGTGAACTCTTTCTGGAGGCAGAGTTGTTGCCTTCCAGCACCAGAGACCCAGGTTCGATCCTGACTACGGGTGCTGTCTGGATGGAGTTTGTACGTTCTCCCCGTGACCGCCTGGGTTTTCTCCGGGTGCTCCAGTTCCCTCCCACACTCCAAAAAGATGCACAGGTTTATAGGTTAATTGGCTTTGGTAAAAATAATAGTAAATTGTCCCTAGTGAGTAGGACAGTGCTAGTGTACAGGGTGATCGCTGATTGGTGTAGACTCGGTGGGCCGAAAGGCCTTTTTCCCAGGTGTACTTCTCAAGTCTAAAAAGCCACCTAAGATTCAGCACTCACGTTTTAGGTGTATTGGGAATATAGTGCAATGGTTTGTGACAACGCTTAAAGGGCATGTGGACATAGCTCTTTATGGAATACTAGACGTCCCGCTGGGCCCAAACTTCTCCTGTGGGTACGGCAACCCTCCCCCAACTGATGACCCGTGGACCCGTTGCCGACCAGGGTTGAGAGGGGGCCACTCATCCCGGCCCCGGGCGGCCAGCAGCAGGAGAACAGCCGCAAGGGCGGCCATCTTCTTTGACCCTCAGCTGCCGCGCTGCACCATGGGAGGAAGGTCGGGCACGGGGCACGCTGGGATGGGCGCCAGTCCGCATTTATTAAAGTTTATTAAGTTAATCACCTTTAAAATGTAACGAAACTTGAGAAATTCACACCGCAGGCGAATGGTGAGTAAGGCGGGGAACCGGGAAGAAGGTACCGGAACCTGAAAACTGTAACGTCCAGGTTCAGGAACAACTTCTTCTCAACAACCATCGGGCTATTAAACACTACAACCTCTATATAAGCTCCGACCTACACAGACTTGTGGGCATCGTTTTTGTCTTTGCTTTTCTATTGTTGTGTTATATCTATATGTAAGGAATTAGGTCTTTCCTAATAGGAGAGCTCTCTTTATTTTACGTACTTCAATTAAGAATGGGCTTGCCTTCCACTGTTCCCAAGAAAATCTCATCTTTCCTCTCAGCCCCCATTTTCCAGTCTTGGCAACATCCTCTTAAATCGCCTCCCATCTTAGTTTAGTTTATCATTATCTTTAGTGAAGCCAATTAACCTACAAACCTGCACGTCTTTGGAGTGTGGGAGGAAACCGGAGCACCTGGGGAAAGCCCACGCGGTCACGGGGAGAACATATAAACTCTGCACAGACAGCACCCTTAGTCACGAGGAGAAAGTCAACGATGTGAGTCAGGCAGCATCTCTGGAGAAAAGGAATGGGTGACGTTACAGGTCGGGACATTCCTCAGACCCGAAATGTCACATGTTCCTTTTCTCCAAAGATGTTGCCTGTCCCGCTGTATCTATCTCAGCTTAAACCAGCATCTGCAGTTCCTTCCTACATATATCATATCATATCATCATATATATACAGCCGGAAACAGGCCTTTTCGGCCCACCAAGTCCGTGCCGCCCAGTGATCCCCGTACATTAACACTATCCTACACCCACTAGGGACAATTTTTACATTTACCCAGCCAATTAACCTACATACCTGTATGTCTTTGGAGTGTGGGAGGAAACCGAAGATCTCGGAGAAAACCCACGCAGGTCACGTACAAACTCCTTACAGTGCAGCACCCGTAGTCAGGATCGAACCTGAGTCTCCGGCGCTGCATTCGCTGTAAAGCAGCAACTCTACCGCTGCGCTACCGTGCCGCGGTGTATACATATACACACGCATACATATACTCACACACACGCACAGATATACACACACACACACACACATATATACACATACACGCATATACACCAATCAGCCAAAACATCAAGACCACTGACAGGCAAAGTGAATAACATTGATTATCTTGTTACAATGGCACCTGTCAAGGGGTGGGATATATTTGGCAGCAAGTGAACAGTCAGTTCTTGAAGTTGATGTGTTGGATGCAGGAGAAATGGGCAGGACTGAGCGACTATGACAAGGGCCAAATTGTTATGGCCAGACGATTGGGTCAGAGCATCTCTGAAACGGCAAGGCTTGTGGGGTGCTCCCAGTCAGCAGCGGTGAGCACCTACCGACAGTGGTCCGAGGAGGGACAAACCACAAACCGGCGACAGGGTGTTGGGCGCCCAAGTTCTTCGATGCACGAGGGTAACGAAGGCTATCCCGTCTGGTCTGAACCGACTGTGGGGAGACGACAAGCCGGTGGAGGGAGTGTGAAGCTCTGGGCAACGTTCTGCTGGGAAACCCTGGGTCCGGCCATTCATGTGGACGTCAATTTGACACGTGTCACCCACCTAAACATCGCTGCAGACCAGGTACACCCCTTCGTGGCAATGGTATTCCCTGATGGCAGTGGCCTCTTTCAGCAGGATAATGCGCCCTGCCACACTGCACACATTGTTGGGGAATGGTTTGAGGAACATGGTGAAGTGTTCACGGTGTTGCCCCGGCCTACAAATTCACCAGACCTCAATCCGATTGAGCATCTGTGGGATGTGCTGGATGGACAAGTCCGATCCACGGCAGCTCCACCTCGCAACTTACGGGACTTGAAGGATCTGCTGCTAATGTTTTGGTGCCAGATACCACAGGACACCTTCAGGGGTCTTGTAGAGTCCACGCCTCGGCGGGTCAGTGCTGTTTTGGCGGCACACGGAGGGCCAACAGCATATTAGGCAGGCGGTCATAATGTTTTGGCTGATTGGTCTATACACATACACACAAATATACACATACACACATATATATACATACACGCATATATACACATACACACATATATACACATACACGCATATATACTCACATATATACACATACATGCATATATACACACACACGCATGTACACACATACATATATACACATACACGCATACATACACACATATATACACATACACGCATATATACACATACACACATATATACACATACACGCATATATACACATATATACCCATACACGCATATATACACACATATATACACATACATGCATATATACACACATATGTACACATACACGCATATATACACACATACACGCATATATACACATATATACACATACACGCATATATACACACATACATACACATACACGCATATATACACACATATGTACACATACACGCATATATACACACATACACGCATATATACACATACATACACATACACGCATATATACACACATACACACATATATACACATATATATACACATACACACATATATATATATATATACAATAACACAGTTTGGTTAAGGTGTTTACAGAGTACTTTAGTACTATGTTTACATATTTCTTGTGCTGCTGCAAGTAAGACACATGACAGCAAAGCATCTTGCGTGTTGATCTACTTACCTCCCCCATTCTGGTGGCAGAGGTAGGGGAACCTCCAGACATTGCCCAGCCCCACGGAGAAGCCCACCTGGGCGAGGATGTACTGCAGCTTGCTGCTCCAGGCTGGCCGGTGGGGCTGTTCCAGCACCAGCCCAGTGCTGGACCCCGTCGCATCAACACTCTGGCTGTCCGTCTTGATCTTTTCCATCAGAAGACGACCACACACAGGAGACGTAGGTCAGTGGCAGCGAGCTTCCAAGTAACGGGCTGAGGGAGGATGAAAGGCAGTGTGTTGAGGCCAGTTCATTGACTATATTTAAGAGGGAGTTAGATGTGGCCCTTGTGACTAAAGGGATCAGGGGGTATGGAGAGAAGGCAGGTACGGGATACTGAGTTGGATGATCAGCCATGATCATATTGAATGGCGGTGCAGGCTCGAAGGGCCGAATGGCCTACTCCTGCACCTATTTTCTATGTTTCTATGTGTCATCGAGAGAAAGCTCTTAGGGCGAACGGAAAAGATTTAGATCTTTTCGAGAGAGAGTTCGACTTAGCGCTTGGGGCTAAGAATCAAGGGATAGGGGGGGGAAAGCAGGAACGGGGTACTGGTTTTGGATGGTCAGCCATGATCATATTGAATGGCGGTGCTGGCTCGAAGGGCCCAATGGCACCTATTTTTTCCTGCACCTATTTTCTATGCCGACAAACTCAATGCGGAAAGTACCTCGTAACAGCGGTGGAAAATTCCACTGGCACTACCTACCTTCTGAAAGCAGAGAGATTTCTCCATTGCAAACGCACACCATGTGTGAGGGTCAATGTAAGCAGATCTTGAAGAACATGCACAAGGATAAGGTGAAGAGGGAACTGCAGGTGTTGGTTTATACCGGATAGACATATGTCGGGAAAATATTAAATGAATGTTAATCAGCCCTCATTTGCAACTCAAGGGGTGAGACCACACAAGATATTAAGTGGCTAATCTCCTGCATTAATGCAGTTTCGTTTATTTTAGAGATTTAGCGTGGAAACAGGCCCTTCAGCCCACCAAGTCCGCACCGACCAGCAATCCCCACACACCAACAATATCCCACACACACACACTAGGGACAATTTACAATTACACCAAGCCAATTAACCTACAAACCTGTACGTTTTTGGAGTGTGGGGGAAAACCAGAGACCCCAGAGAAAACCCACGCAGGTCACGGAGAGAACGTACAAACTCCGTACAAGCATCACCCGTAGTCATCATCATATCATATATATTCAGCCGGAAACAGGCCTTTTCGGCCCACCAAGTCCGTGCCGCCCAGCGATCCCCGTACATTAACACTATCCTACACCCACTAGAGACAATTTTTACATTTACCCAGCCAATTAACCTACATACCTGTACGTCTTTGGAGTGTGGGAGGAAACCGAAGATCTCGGAGAAAACCCACGCAGGTCACGGGGAGAACGTACAAACTCCTTACAGTACAGCACCCGTAGTCAGGATCGAACCTGAGTCTCTGGCGCTGCATTAGCTGTAAAGCAGCAACTCTACCGCTGTGCTACCGTGCCGCCCTAGTCAGGATGGAACCCGGGTCTCTGGCGCTGTGTGGCAGCAACTCTACCGCTGGGCCACCGTGCTGCCCCACAGTTAAAGGACTCGTCAGCATGGACTGGAGTTGGAAAATGGCACCTCTTGAATAAGGGCTCAGGACACTATCTGTGTACAATTTCCCTGTCGGGGGTGTGCTCAGGTGCAATACTCTACTCGACTGTTTGTAGGAAAATGATGCACATGTGTCAGAAAGCACCATTGAACAACCCAACAAATGATGAGTACTGTGTTTACACCTTGGTCCTGTACTTTGTTTACGGACTTGTTATGCTGCTGTGAGCATGAACATCATTGTTCCGTTTATGTATGAAAATAACTGCAGATGCTGGTACAGAACTGGAGATCCTTCTCTCCTGAGATGCTGCCTGACCTGCTGAGGCAACACCTGTCCCTTTACCTCCCCCCTCAACTCCATCCAAGGACTCAAACAGTCTTTCCAGGTGAGACAGAGGTTCGCCTGCACCTCCTTCAACCTCATCTATTGCATCCGCTGCTCTCGATGTCAACTTCTTTACATCGGCGAAACCAAACACAGGCTCGACGATCGTTTCGATCAACACCTTCGCTCAGTCCGCCTTAACCAACCTGATCTCCCGGTGGCTGAGCACTTCAACTCCCCCTCCCACTCCCAGTCTGACCTTTCCGTCATGGGCCTCCTCCAGTGCCATAGTGAGGCCCACCAGAAATTGTAGGAACAGCACCTCATATTTCGCCTGGGCAGCTTCCAGCCCAGTGGTATGAACATTGACTTCTCCAACTTTAGATAGTTCCTCTGTCCCTCTCTTCCCCCCCCCCTTCCCAGATCTTCCTCGATCTTCCTGTCTCCACCTATATCCTTCCTTTGTCCCGCCCCCCCTGACATCAGTCTGAAGAAGGGTCTCGACCCGAAACGTCGCCCATTCCTTCTCTCCCGAGATGCTGCCTGACCTGCTGAGTTACTCCAGCATTTTGTGAATAAATTGTTCCGTTTATGAGAATTAAACACGTGGAAACAAGAAACTGCAGATGCTGTGTTTACAAAAAACAGGCACAACGTGCTGGAGTAACTCAGCAGGTCAGGCAGCATCTCTGGTGAAAATGGATTGGTGGCTGAATTTCTCTTTATGAGTTTAGCTTATTGTTTCGTGTGCCGGGCTACAGGGTAAAGCTTTTGTTGCGCGCTGACCAGTCAGTGGAAAGACAATCCACGATTGCAATCGATCCTTCCGCAGTGTGCAGATACGTGATCAAGGTAATAACGTGAGCAACGTTTAGTGCAACTTTAGACTGAAGGGTCCCGACCCGAACCGTCACCGATCCGTTCTCTCCACAGATGCTGCCTGACTCGCTGAGTTACTCCATCACTTTGTGTCTACTCAAAATATAGTTCTGGCCCGATGCAGGGTCTGAAAGTGGGGACACAGTTTGACAGGGCGCTGAAGAAGGCACATGGTTTGCTCGCGTTCATCGGTCAGGCCATTGAGCACAAGAGACGGGAAGTCACGTTACAGCTGGAGGTGAGAATGCGTGGAGTATTGTGTGCAGTTCTGGTCGACATGCGAGAGGAAGGATGTGATTCAGCTAGAAAGTGTGCAGGAAGTCATAAGGATGGTGCTAGTATTCGAGGGATTGAGTTATAAGGAGAGACTGAATAGGTTGGGACGGTTTTCACTGGCGCTCAAGAGGCTCGACGGGGTAACGATATAATAATAATAATAATAATCCATTTATTTTATATAGCGCCTTATCACATGCTCAAAGCGCTTTACAAAAACAATTAACATAGAAACAAACAGACAAACTATCCTGACGGAAAAGCGGCGAATACTCAACGCCAGCGTCCTCTCACGTCAGGGTCCGGCAGTAGACATTAAAAAGCACAAGACACACAGATATAATTTTTTACACAAACAGCCATCACAGTGATCGCTCTAGGCATACCCTCGCTGTGATGGAAGGCAAAGTCTTATCTCCTCCTCATTCTTCTCCCGTGGTGCCACGAGGTGATCGAGGCTCCCAACTTTTTGAAGCCCCCACCGGGCGATGGAAAGTCCCAGGGCCGAGCCGAGCAGGCCGATGAAAGTCCTGAGCCCCCACCGGGCGATGGAAAGTGCTGCGGCCGAGCCACGCAGGGCGATGAAAGTCCTGAGCCCCCACCGGGCGATGGAAAGTGCTGCGGCCGGGCCACGCAGGGTGATGAAGGGCCTGAGGGCGGGTTGATCGTACCTCGCGCTTCGGGGCGGTCGAAGCTGCTACGGCTGGAGCTCCCAAAAGCCGGTCGCCAGCCAGGGACCTGCGAACTCCCGATGTTGCGGTCTGCAGGGCCCACGGCCGAAGCCTCCGAGATGGTAAGTCCAGGCCCTGCGACCGGAGTCTTTGAGGTCGATCCCAGCTGGAGGCCGCCGACTCCACGATGTTAGGCCGTAGCGCGAACGGAGATACGACACGGTAAAGGTCACATCTCCGTTGAGGAGGAGATTTGAAAAAAGGTTTCCCCCAACCCCCCCACCACCCCCCTACATACACAGAATTAAAAATAAAACAAAACGTACATTTAACAACGACAATGACAAAAAAACAAAAAAAAAACGGAGAGACTGCCGGTGAGCCACAGCTGCATAACACAGCCACGCCCCCAGATATAGCGGTTTGTAAAACCATGGGCGGCATAGATAAGTTCAGAAGATAGACACAAGAAGCTGGAGCAACTCAGCAGGTCAGACAGCATCTCTGGAGAAAAGGAATCGGTGACGTTTCAGGTCGAGACCCTTCTTCAGGGGGTCCCCTGACTCTCAGTCTGAAGAACGTCCTCCATTCCTTCTCTCTAGAGATGCCGCCTGACCCGCAGAGTTACTCCAGCTTTTTGCGCCTATCTTCGGTTTAAAGCAGCATCTGCAGTTCCTTCCTACACTATAGATAAGGTCAGTCTTTTTTCCCAGACTAGGGAAGTCTAAAAGGTTTGGAGGACATAGATTTAAGGCAAGAGGGGGAAAATATTTAAAGGGTATCTTTTTCAGTGTGCAGAACCAGCTACCAGAGAAGGTTGTAGAAGCAGGTACAATTGCAATGTTTAAAAGACATTTAGACAGGTACATGAATAGAAAGAATTTAGATGTATCTGGGGCAAATGCAGACAATGGGGTTAGCTCCAGTAGGTAGCTTGGTTGGCATGGATACGTTGGGCCAACCTGTTTCTGTGCTGTAAAATCACATGACTTCAGTCGCACGAAAGGTCGCACTGGTGTCTCATATACTAAAGACCCAGGTTCAATCCCGCCCTCAAATGCTGTTTGTGTGGAGTTTGCACGATCTTTATCACCGTGTGGGTTTCTCAATGTGCTCCAAATTCCTTCCACTTGCAAAAAACACGTATTCACACAGCACGGAGACAGGCCGTTCGGCCCAACCCGTCCGTGCTCACCAAGGTGCTCCATCAACGCAAGTCCCTCTCAACCTTGCCTATCCGTGTACCTGTCCAAGCGTCTCTTAGACATACATGCTGGTAGGTTAACTGGATACCGTAAACCATCTGCATGTCACAGAACAAAGGGGATTAGGGGGGTAGAAGGGACCGAGAGGATTGCACCACTGAGAGCCGTGGGCCGAATGGCCTGTTTTTTGAGCTGCAATAATTAAAAACTGCATTTATTTCTCTATTATTACTTGTCATAAGTGTCTCAAGGTATACTGTAGCTTAATTCAGTTCCACGCTTCTCATTGACTCTCCAGAGCCTCTAATTTTGTCTCATTCGCCCTCCATAAAATCATGTCTGCATTTATCAGTGTCTGAATCACCCCGAACACCTCTCCGGCTAGTAAATATCCTGACTCCCAGCCTCCATTCCTCCCTTCTCCCATCACCACCTCCCCCCCCCCCCCCCCCCCCCCCCCCACCCGTCTCCAACCTTCCCAAAGATACTAGAGGAGCAAGATGAACCACTCCGTTGAAATCGCCTATACTGAAGTGTAGTACGCAAAGGAGCCATTTAGTAGGCAAAACTCGCCGTTCGCTCTGCCTCTGGCAGTGTAATTAGTGTTTTGGGGGAACATAATGTGTGATGATACCATTAAAATGCAGAATATATCTCATCTATCAATTCACAGATTTTTGTTATTTTTCTTTTAAAATGTTTCTGCAAGTTTCTGCCTACTAAAATGGCGCCGTGACGTACTACAGTTTTTAGGGTTGAGTGGTCTATCTTGCTCTGCTCTATTATCCTTGGTAATAAGTTACTTCATAGAATACATAAAAGACGGTTCTTTTAGCCTACAAGACTATCCCAAATTCGATGAGCTTTTGGCTACCTTATCTTAATGCCGTTATCTTCATATTGTAGCGACCATAGAGAATGGTCCAGGTCGTCGAACCCTCGGATTGGCCAGCGAGGTCACGTGGGAGCGCGACCGTGGGGATTGGTCCAGGGAACGACATCGCTGATTGGCCAGCGATGTCAGGTGCGCGTTTGGCGCCCGATTTAGCCAGTTCGGCGAAGTCTTCAAGGAAGACAGTAAGTTTATATTGGTTGTCCTGTAACTTGTTGTTTTGGCTTTGTATTCGTGTATTGCGGCTGCAATAAACTTCGTCTACAACTAGCAAGTTTCGGACTCGCCATATTGGTGACCCCAAACGTGATCTGGACGATCACCAACTGAGCAGGAACCCGACGCCTCGTTGACGATGACCGAGCAGGGCACACCGGAGTCAAGCGCGGCAGGCGTTCATCTTCCGTTATTTTGGACGTACGCACCGCAAGCTTGGTTTATCCACGCCGAGGCCCAATTCCATATAAAGAAGGTGTCGGACGATTCCACGAAGTACTTCTACCTCGTCAGCGCTCTATCGCCGGACACAACCAAGCGCGTGATGCGGTTCATCGTAAATTCACCTGCGGAAGACAAGTATGAAACCATGAAGAAGGTATTACTGCGAACCTTCGGGTTAAATAAGCATGGTGGTGCGGCAAAACTTCTGCACCTACCGGAGCTTGGAGACAAACTGCCTTCCGTCCTCATGGCCGAAATGATGGTGCTAGCCGGTGAGCATACGGATTGCCCGATGTTTGAACAGGCATTCCGCGAGAAACTTCCCGAGGATGTCCGACTGCTGCTTACGGATTGTTCTTTTAAGGACCCCGAAGCATATGCAGCGAAAGCGGACGCGCTCATGGCGGCAAAAAACAAGGCAAGTGGTTCGATCAACAAAGTCTCGACATCGGTGACCACGCCACAGCGACAGCAAGATGGCGCCACGTCTCCCGCCAATTCTCCGAAAGCCCGCCAAAAAGATCCGCACAAGCGCGGCTGGTGCTATTATCACCTACGATGGGGTAACGAATCCCGCAACTGTCGTTTGCCTTGTACCTTCGCGGGAAATGCCTCGGCCGATCGTACATAGGGGCAGTTACGATTGGCCAGAACCGGCGCCTCTATGTCCATGATCGATTCACGGACACAGAATTTTTGGTCGACACGGGAGCCATCGTCAGCATAGTGCCGCCGACCGACCTCGAAACCAGATCGGGTAAGACAGGTCCCACCCTCATCGCGGTTAATGGCAGCCCAATTCGCACTTTCGGTACACGGAAGATGTCCCTTGTGTTAGGCCTCCGCACGTACGAATGGCCATTCATCATAGCCGACGTCAAACAAGCGATCCTGGGCGCAGATTTTCTCTGGGCTTTTTCACTGGTTCCTGATGTCCGCGGTAACGACCTCCGACCCTCTGCCGAAGATGAGCACGTCGCTCCGACAATCGCCTCCTCGCCCAGCCCTACTGTCCAGGCCGTCGTCGCGGCCCCCGACTCGTATGCTGCGATTCTGGCAGAGTTCCCAGAGCTGCTCGTCCAACGTTTCGACGCACCTTCGGCTAAGCACGGTGTGGTCCATCACATCCGCACCGAAGGCCCTCCCGTTTTCGCTCGGGCCAGGAGACTACCGCCAGACAAACTGGTGGTGGCAAGGGCGGAGTTCCGGAAGATGGAGGAAATGGGAATTGTCCGTCAGTCTGACAGCCCGTGGGCCTCGCCGTTACACATGGTCTCCAAGGCATCTGGGGGGTGGAGGCCATGTGGCGATTATCGGCGTCTCAATGCTATCACCACGGCTGATCGCTACCCCATACCGCACCTACAGGACTTTTCATCTGGCCTGGAAGGAGCGGTGGTGTTTTCCAAAATCGATTTGGTGCGAGGATACCATCAGATTCCGGTGCGACCGGAGGACATACAAAAAACTGCAACTATTACTCCGTTCGGGTTGTTTGAATGGTTGCGTATGCCTTTCGGTTTAAAGAACGCGGCACAGGCTTTCCAGCGACTGATGGACCGCGTGGGCCGGGGTTTACCCTTTTTGTTTATTTATTTGGACGACATCCTGGTAGCCAGCCCCTCAGTGCAGGAACACCAGGCCCATTTGCGGACCGTGTTCCAGCGGCTTCAAGACCACGGGCTCATTATCCAACTCTCCAAATGTCAATTCGGCCTGCCCGCTCTCGATTTTCTAGGGCACAGAATTACTCCTGCCGGCGCCGTCCCTTTACCCGAGAAGGTGGAGGCTATCCGGGCTTTTCCCAGGCCCACCACAGTTAAAGGTCTGCAGGAGTTCGTAGGCATGGTTAATTTCTACCATAGATTCGTTCCGGCAGCGGCGCGAGTTCTGCGCCCGCTTTTCCAATGCCTTGCAGGGAATCCGGTAGAGTTGTTGTGGTCCCCGGCCGCAGAGTCGGCTTTTACGGCAGCTAAGGCAGCCTTGGCAGACGCCACCATGTTGGTCAATCCGAGCCCCTCCGCCCCCACGGCCCTGACGGTTGACGCCTCTGACGTGGCGGTGGGTGGGGTTCTGGAGCAGCAGGTTGGTGGCCGTTGGCAGCCTTTAGCGTTTTTCAGCCGGCAACTAAATTCGGCCGAGCTGAAATATAGCGCATTTGACCGGGAGCTTCTAGCTCTCTATTTAGCTGTCCGTCATTTCAGGTATTTCCTCGAGGGCCGCCCATTTGTGGCCTTTACGGACCACAAGCCATTAACATTTGCTTTTTTGAAATTGTCTGACCCATGGTCGGCCCGCCAGCAGCGGCACCTGACTGCTATCTCCGAATTTACCACAGATGTCCGTCATATCGCGGGTAGGCTTAATGCCGTTGCGGACGCCCTGTCTAGACCTGCTTTTCCCCCTATTTCGGCGGTGGACTGCGAAGTGGATCCCCAGGAGCTCGCGGAGGCACAGCTCCTGGCGGATACCGTTTCGACGTACCAGTCCACCACTTCGGGATTGAAGTTGGCCCAGGTAGCTTGTGGGTCGGAGGGCACGAAAGTCTGGTGCGATGTTTCTCTTCCTCGTCCCAGGCCGGTAGTACCGCCCTCCCTTCAGCGCCGGGTTTTCGATGCCATTCATGGGCTGGCGCACCCGTCCATCCGCTCCACCTCTGCCTTGGTGGCAGCGAGGTTTGTCTGGCATGGCCTGCGGAAACAGGTAGCGGGGTGGGCACGTTCCTGCGTGCCCTGTCAGACCGCTAAAGTCCAGCGCCACGTCCAGCCCCCCGTACAGGATTTCGAAGTCCCGGCTTTTCGTTTTTTCCACATCCACGTGGATTTGGTCGGGCCTTTGCCTTCCTCCCGGGGCTACACCCACCTCCTCACGGTGGTGGATCGGTTCACCCGGTGGCCAGAGGCTTTCCCATTGTTTGATATTTCGTCCGCGTCTTGTGCTAGGGCTTTGGCCCTTCATTGGGTAGCTCGTTTCGGGGTCCCGGCAGTTATTACAACTGACAGAGGGCCACAGTTCACTTCGTCCCTCTGGGCCGCGCTGGCGGAACTGTACGGGTCCAAATTACAACCCACAACTGCATATCACCCCCAGGCAAATGGACTCGTAGAAAGGTTCCACCGCCAACTTAAGGCGTCCCTCAGTGCAAGGCTTGAAGGCCCGGACTGGGTAGACCAACTCCCTTGGGTTCTTTTGGGCATCCGGACTGCTCCTAAGCCAGATCTCGGTGCGTCGTCCGCAGAGCTGGTATATGGCTCGACCCTTCGAGTACCCGGAGATCTGTTTCCGGACCCTTCAGCCCTGCTCCCTACAGTCCCAGCAGCGTTAGCATCTCTCCGGGGAACGGGTGGGCTCCCTGGCTCCAGTACCAACTTCACGTCATGGGTGTCCTATGGTACATGAACCGTCTTCCCTGAAGGACTGTGAGTTTGTTTTTTTGCGTAAAGATGCCCATCGCGCCCCGTTGCAGAGAGTCTATCAAGGGCCGTTCCGGGTTTTACGTAAGGGAACGGCTACTTTCACCTTAGACATGGGCGGCAAGAGTGAACTCGTCTCGGTGTCCCGGCTCAAACCTGCCCATTTGGACCCGGATCAACCAGTCCTGGTCGGTCAAACCCCTAGAAGAGGCCGACCTCCGTTAGTTCCGCCCAGTCCACAAACCCCCGTTCCGGCAGTTCCTCCAGGACCCCCCGTTTCGGCAGTTCCCCTAGGACCCCCCGTTTCGGCAGTTCCTCTAGGACCCCCTGTGCCGGTAGTTCCTCCAGAACCTCCCGTGCCGGCTGTTCCACCAAGTCCGGAACCTCCGGCTCCTGTGGTTCAGGCTGTCCCTCTCCGTACTCGTTATGGTCGCGAAATCCGGCTCCCTGCTAGGTTCCGCACCTCGGGTTCTGGGGGGGGTCATGTAGCGACCATAGAGAATGGTCCAGGTCGTCGAACCCTCGGATTGGCCAGCGAGGTCACGTGGGAGCGCGACCGTGGGGATTGGTCCAGGAACGACATCGCTGATTGGCCAGCGATGTCAGGTGCGCGTTTGGCGCCCGATTTAGCCAGTTCGGCGAAGTCTTCAAGGAAGACAGTAAGTTTATATTGGTTGTCCTGTAACTTGTTGTTTTGGCTTTGTATTCGTGTATTGCGGCTGCAATAAACTTCGTCTACAACTTACAAGTTTCGGACTCGCCATAATATCTACATTTGCCCAGCCAATTAACCTACATACCTGTACATATCATATATATACAGCCGGAAACAGGCCTTTTCGGCCCACCAAGTCCGTGCCGCCCAGCGATCCCCGTACATTAACACTATCCTACACCCACTAGGGACAATTTTTACATTTACCCAGCCAATTAACCTACATACCTGTTCGTCTTTGGAGTGTGGGAGGAAACCGAAGATCTCGGAGAAAACCCACGCAGGTCACGGGGAGAACGTACAAACTCCTTACAGTGCAGCACCCGTAGTCAGGATCGAACCTGAGTCTCCGGCGCTGCATTCGCTGTAATCTTTGGAGTGTGGAGGAGGAAACCGAAGATCTCGGAGAAAACCCACGCAGGCCACAGGGAGAATGTACAAACTCCGTACAGACGGTGCCCATAGTCAGGATCGAACCTGAGTCTCCGGCGCTGCATTCGCTGTAAGGCAGCAACTCTACCGTGCCGCCTGTCTACAGTTTGGACTGTCTACCCTATCTATGCCACCCATAATTTTACATACTTCTATCAAGTCTCCCCTTCATCTCCGACGTTCCAGAGAAAACAATCCAAGTTTATTCAAATGCGGCCAAACCAAACTCTCATAGAACTGCATCACGAGATCCTGACTCTTATATTCAATGCCCTTAGCAATGACGACAAGCACACCGTACTGATTGTGTTGGCAGGCAGCAAAACCTTGATAATATACCGGCCCGAGGCAATAACGTGGCATGCAACATTCATGGCTCGCAGTGAAAAAAGCTTTTCACTGTACCTCGGTACACATAGAAACATAGAAAATAGGTGCAGGAGGAGGCTATTCGGCCCTTCGAGCCAGCACCGCCATTCATTGTGATCATGGTTGATCATCCACAATGAATAACCCGTGCCTGCCTTCACCCCATATCCCTTGATTCCACTAGCCCCTAGAGCTCTATCTAACTCTCTTTTAAAACCCATCCAGTGATTTGGCCTCCACTGCCCTCTGTGGCAGAGAATTCCACAAATTCACAACTCTCTGGGTGGAAAAGTTTCTTCTCACCTCAGTTTTAAATGGCCTCCCCTTTGTTCTAAGACTGTGTGGCCCCTGGTTCTGGACTCGCCCAACATTGGGAACATTTTCCTTGCATCTAGCTTGTCCAGTCCTTTTATAATTTTATATGTTTCTAGAAGATCCCCTCTCATCCTTCTAAACTCCAGTGAATACACGTGACAATAAACTCAGCAACAATAAACTCCCTTGGATCCTAGCTTACATGTAGGGGTCAAGTTGTTTTTCAGTATGCAAGGAACTCGGACTCAGATTTCTTTCTCTGCCTGATACAACAATGATAAGATTTCGAGCTGGGAGAGTATTGTTCAGTACAGCTCCGTAACCTGCCCCATCTACCGCCACAAACAGGACAGTTTGCATACAGTGGCACGTGAAATAGTTCCCTTGGAAGGGTGATAAGTCTATCTCACTAGTAAGCAAGGGCATTTGCAACAAGGGATGCAAATTATTCAAAACTTCCATTGAAGGGGTGGTTTACTTCAATAAAATAGGTTTGAACAACGTTGGCAAATATTTGCACAGAGTAGGCTCGTGACTTTTGTTAATACTGAGTCAGAGGTAGAGTTGCTGCCTTAAAGCGCTTACAGCGCCAGAGATCCAGGTTCGATCCTGACTAAGGGTGCTTGTCTGTACGGAGTTTGTACGTTCTCCCTGTGACCTGCATGGGTTTTCTCCGAGATCTTCGGATTTCTCCCACACTCCAGACGTACAGTTTTGTACGTTAATTGGCTTGGCATAAATGTAAATGATCCCAAGTGTGCGTAGGACAGTGTTGATGTGCTGGTCGGTGCGGACCCGGTGGGCCGAAGGGCCTGTTTCCACGCGGTATCTCCAAACTAAAATAAAACGAAACTAAACTTACATTGCTTCAATTCCAGGTCATCCGCCATTCGATTCCTTAACGTGAGCCATTCTCCACCCCCACTATTGACCTTATGTCCATGTTCTGGTACATAGTTTAGAGATACAGCAATGAAACAGGCCCTTCGGCCCACTGATCACCCGTCCATGCAGGTTTCATGTTAACCCACTTTCTCATCCACTCCCTACACTTTAGTGGCAATTCTGCAAAGGGCAATTAATCTACAGACCCGCACGTCTTTTGAGATGTGGGAGGAAACCGGAGCACCCGGAGGAAACCCACGCGGTCACGGAGAGAACGTGCAAACTGCACACAGATAGCACCCGAGGTCAGGATCGAACCCGGGTCTCTGGTGCGGTAAGGCAGTAACTCTACCAGTACTCTCCAGAACATTTCTTAATTTTTGCATTTTCTGTCGTCATTAGCATGGCTTTATGTCAGTTTACTCCTAACTTCCTTCTCTTTACAAATATCTGAATGTGCCGCCCACACGTTGGCAGCTGTCCAAGCCAGGGGACAATCTCCCAGCAAACCAACAGATGATAGATGAGGGGGGAGGGTGTGGGGGGAGAGGAGAGGGTGTGGGGGGAGAGGTGGGTTTGGGGAGAAAGATCAGGGAGGGAGGTTGTATGGGGGGGGGGGGTGAGGGGAGTGTGGGGGGGAGAGTCAAGTCAAGTCAAGTCAATTTTATTTGTATAGCACATTTAAAAACAACCCACGTTGACCAAAGTGCTGTACATCTGATTAGGTACTAAGGAAAAAAAATGAAACATACAGTAGCACGCAAACAGTTCACAGCGCCTCCTCAATGAGCCTCAAACGCTAGGGAGTAGAAATAGGTTTTGAGCCTGGACTTAAAGGAGTCGATGGAGGGGGCAGTTCTGATGGGGAGAGGGATGCTGTTCCACAGTCTAGGAGCTGCAACCGCAAAAGCGCGGTCACCCCTGAGCTTAAGCCTAGACCGCGGGATAGTGAGTAGCCCCAAGTCGGCCGACCTGAGGGGACCTGGAGTTAGAGAGGGGGGGTTAGAAGATTTTTGATGTAGGGGGGGAATGTCCATTTAGGGCTTTATACGTGAATAGGAGGAGCTTGAAGTTGATTCTGTACCGTACAGGGAGCCAGTGGAGAGAGGCCAGAATCGGGGTGATGTGGTCCCTTTTACGGGTACCCGTCAGGAGTCTCGCTGCGGCGTTTTGGACCAGTTGCAGGCGGGACAGGGAAGATTGGCTGATCCCAGTGTATAGGGAGTTGCAGTAGTCTAGACGGGAGGAAATGAAAGCGTGAATGATTTTTTCTGTGTCGTCGAATTGGAGGAAAGGTTTGATTTTAGCTATGGTTCGAAGTAGGAAGAAGCTGGCTTTTTACCACAGCGTTGACTTGCTTATCAATTTTAATGCAGAGTCAAATATCATGCCGAGGTTTTTTGACATGCGGTTTGACTAGGCAGGATAGACTTCCAAGACTGCCTGTTATCGATTTGATGGGAGTCGGGGGGGGGGCCGAATAGGATGACCTCAGACTTGCTCTCATTTAATTGGAGGAAGTTCTGTGCCATCCAACATTTTATGTCCTCAAGGGCAGTGTAAGAGGCTGTTTAAATTTGACTGGTTGTTGGGTTTCAGGGGGGAGGTTGAGGGGGGAGAGTGAGGGTGGAGGGGGAGGGGGAGAGTGAGGGTGTGGGGGGGAGATGTAAGTTTGGGGAGAGAGATGAGGGGGGAGTGGTGAGGGTGAGGGGGGAGAGTGAGGGGGTGAGGGGGGGAGTGAGGGAGAGGTTGAGTGTGTGAGGGTAAGGGGGAGTGTGAGGGGAAGGTGAGAGTGAGGGGGAGAGTGAGTGTGAGGGGTGAGTGAGGAGAGTGAGGGTGGAGAGGGAGAGTGAGGGAGAGAGTGAGGGTGAGGGGGAGAGTGTGGGTGAGGTGGGAGAGTGAGGAGAGTGGGAAGGTGAGTGTGAGGGAAGGTGAGGTGAGGGTGAGTGAGGGGAGAGAGAGTGTGTGTGAGAGAGTGAGGGGAGTGAGAGGGAGAGTGAGTGTGAGGTGAGAGTGAGTGTGAGGGGAGAGTGTGAGGGGGAGAGAGTGAGTGTGAGGTGGAGAGTGAGTGTGAGGGAGAGGGTAGTGTGAGGGGAGTGATGTGTGTGGAGGGATGGTGAGAGTGAGTGTGAGGGGGAGAGTGAGTGTGAGGGGAGTGAGATGTGAGTGTGAGAGTGAGTGTGAGGGGGAGAGTGAGTGTGAGGGGGAGAGTGAGTGTGAGGGGAGAGAGTG
>NC_135992.1:8276647-8326473 GCF_053455715.1 Rhinoraja longicauda | reverse complement strand
ATTCTAGATCATTGTGGGAGTCAGTGGTTTTAAGATGGTGGGAGTCAGTCTATCCACTATGATGGAGATAGAGATCGAGAAAGGTATGCAAAAAAGTGACAATGATAAAGGAAACAGGCCATTGTCAAACTGCTAACAATGGTCTGTTTCCTTGATCGTCACTTTTTTGCATATCTTTCATTCATTTATTCTATCTCTCTCCACATCACTGTCTACACCTCTCGTTCCTCTTTCCCCTGACTCTAGTCTGAAGAAGGGTCTCGACCCGAAACGTCACCCATTCCTTCTCTCCAGAGATGCTGCCTGTCCCGCTGGGTTACTCCAGCTTTTTGTGTCTGTCTTCGGTTTAAACCAGCATCTGCAGTTCCTCCAATACACAATAAACCACTCTTGACTCTTATACTGGCGATATTGTTTGAACACAAGGGGTCAGCAAACTGCTGCCACTCAGCATGAAATCCTTTGTGCTGCTGGAACCAACTCCCGGCACAACATTAGCAAGGGAGGATCTCCACCTGTGGTAGTCCGTCCCTGATCCATTCACGGGAAGGCCAATATTAGTCTCAATAGATCAGTCTGAAGAAGGGTCTCAACCCGAAACGTCACCCATTCCTTCTCTCCAGAGATGCTGCCTGTCCCGCTGAGTTACTCAAGCATTTTCTACCTTCAATATCAGTCTCTCCTTCTTCCACCCCTTTGAAGAAAGAGTCTTAATTAAACACTGACTGGTTGGAGAAACTCACACAGTTCTCGCATCCACAGCGTAGGGAATGAGGAGGCCCATTAGTTGTTAACATTTTAACACCCCTTCCCATTCCTACACTGATCTTTCTTTCCTGGGATGGACACAAAATGTTGGAGTACAGGCAGTAACTCTGGATAGAAAGAATGGGTGACGTTTCGGGTCGAGACGTGGCCAATTCTGCAAACTGGGCGGACAAGGAAGATACGGAGGGCTTTAAGTCCTTCCTGGTAGGGGAAGACCTTCCTGGTGATCTGGGCCTCCTCCATTGCCTGAGTGAGTCCGCACGCAAACTGGAGGAATAGCACCTCATATTCCATTTGGCTAGCTTACAACCCAACGGTATGAATATTGAATTCTCCAATTTTAGGTAACTAATCTGTAAACCACCTCCTTCCCCACCTCAATCCCCCTTTTTCCCCTCTCTTCCCTGTTCACCATCTAAATCTGCACCCATTTGTCCCTACCACCCCTGCTCTCCCCATCCCCTTCCACCCATATTCCTTCCTCTGGTTTCACATTTCACACTTCTATTCTTATCTCACACTTTTCGTCTTTTCATCTCTGGCCTTTGTCCAGACATCTGCCAGTCAAAACCTCCCCTCACCTGGATCCACCTAGAGTTGTCGTATCCCCTCCTCTCTTCCGGCTTTCTCACGCCCCCATCAAATCCCCCATCAAATCAGTCCGAAGATGGGCTCCGACCCGAAACGTCACCGATCCATGTTCTCCAGGAATGCTGCCTGATCCACTCACTGAGTTACTCCAGCACTTTATTTCCGTTTTGTAAACCAGAGTCGGCAGTCCCTTGTGCCTGCAGGTCATTGGACCATTCTGATCAGGGTTAGGTATGATTAGGTTGTGGGTATGTTTTCAAGGAAGAGGACCCTTTCCCCATATCTTCACTGTGTTAAGAGACGGTTGAGATAGCATTAATGCCTAACCCTGGCAACTGTAATGTGTTATTTTGCCAGTGTCAACCAGTGCAGTAGAGTTGCTGCCTCAGCGCCAGACACCCCGGTTCGATCCTGACTACGGGTGCTGTCTGTACAGAGTTTGTACGTTCTCCCCGTGACCTGCGTGGGTTTACTCCGAGATCTCCGGTTTCCTCCCAAGCTCCAAAGACGAGCGGGTTTGTGGGTTAATTGGCAGGGCTAGGGACAGTAAAACTGTCCCAAGTGTGTGTGTGTGATGGTGTTAGTGCACGGAATGATCGCTGGTCGGCGTGGACTTGGTTGGCCAAGGGGCCTGTTTCCACGCTGTATCTCGAAACTAAACTAAACTCTTACAACAGAACAGCATCAGATAAGCAGTCGTGTTATTGGGTGTTGACTTCGGCCTTTGACTGTAGATATGCCAAGAAGAGAGACTGTGGGGTGATCAAAGGCGCCACACGAGTAAGATATCTGTCAGAGTTTGGAGGATCTCTCTCACCCCAGCACACTTTATCATCAGCTTCTCCAAAACCAAAATGATCCTGGCACTCGTCCAGTCCCGAGATAGGAAGACTCTTTAAAAAGTCAGGACGTCCCAAAGCATTTTACAAGCAATGCATTACTTTGGGATGTGTAGTGACTGTTGTAATGACGGCATCCATCTGCTAATTTGTGCTCAGACAAATCCCATTGTAGTGTATTGATCGCAGAGCAGTTTTGAGGGCCGTGTGCCTCACTCCTGCTGCTGGTGGGTGTATGGAACGAGCTGCCAGAGGTCATTGTGGCAGGTACTATAACATCATTTAAAAGACATCTGGACAGGTACATGGATAGGTAAGGTTCAGAGAATATAGGCCAAATACGGACAAATAATGCCATTTCAGTTTAGTTTATTTTTCAGGTTTGTAAGGGTATCAAAGGTTACAGTGAAAAGGCGGGGAAATGGGATTGAGAGGGTCAGATAAATCAGCCATGATTGAATGGCGGAGCAGACTTGATGGGCCGAATGGTCTAATTCTGCTCCCGTGTCTTATTATGAACTTATAATTGGGACCAGGTTAGATGGGGCATCTTTGGTCGGTATGGATGAGTTGGGTGGAAGAGCCTGTTTCCATGCTGTACAACTCTAAGACACTGAGAAGTTGTCAATAACACCAAGGAGGAAAAAGGGGGAAAGAAAACCCTGCGATGAGATGTAGCAATGTATCGGAATGAAAGTTGGGAGTTAGAAGAAATGATGTATAATTGTATTCTTCATTTGTCCAGTCTAAGCGGTTGACTAATCCCAAATTTACAGGATTAGTAATTGTTTAGACCGGACTAAAGAACAATGAAATAGTTGGTGTTGTTAATAAAGCAACCAAATTGCTCACTATGGATTGAAATCTGCCGCCCTTGCCCTGTCTGGGTCTGTGTGTGATTCCAGATCTTATCAAAAATCCCAGTGCTGACCTGTGACTAATCCCTTTGACCCAAGATTTTATATTCTGCACAGTGAATGCTTTGGAGATCAAGTGCATTCTGATGAAGGATTATTGGTACCAAAAGCCGACTCCCTCTCACTGCCTGAGCTGCTGGCTTTTTAGTTTGGAGTTGCAGGCCCTTCAGCCCACCCTGTCCATGCCAAGCAGCGATCCCCGTTCACTAGCATTGTCCTATACACTGGGGACAATTTACAATCTTTACGGAAGCTAATTAAGCTACAAACCTGTCCGTGTTTGGAGTGTGGGAAGAAACCGGAGCACACGGGGAAAACCCACTTGGTCACAGGGAGAACGTACAAACTCCACACACACAGCACCCATAGTCAGGCTGGAACCCGGGTCTCTGGCGCTGTAAGGCAGCAACTCTACCGCTGTGCCACCGTGCCGCCCCTGTGCTCCAATATTTTCTCTTTCTTTCATTGGAATTTCAAACGTCGCCCCAAAGATGTGCAAATGGAATGACCGTGGAGAAAGTGTTTCCACGTGGGCAGCTCCAGAACTCAGAGGTATTAGCATGAACCTGTCACAAACAGATCAAAGAAAGATGAATGTCTTTGCAGAGTGATGAGAATATGGAATTCATTTTCACATGGAACGGCTGAAACGATGCATGTTAAAGGCTGACACATGGATGACAAAGTAGAAAGCAAAAGGGCGGAGGGGAAAGAGAAACAGTAATTAGAGAAGCGGATGGATTATGTGGAGTTTAAACCCAGGTTTAGTTTAGTTTTAGAGACACACATGCCCTTCGACCCACCAGGTTCGCACCATACACTAGCACTATCCTACACACACCAGGGACGACTTACAATTTTTGCCACTGCCAATTAACCTACAAACCTGTAGGTCTTTGGAATGTGGTAGAAAACTGGAGCACCCGGAGAAAACCCCTCGCGGTCATGGGGAGAACGTACAAACTCCGTACAGACAGCGCCCGTAGTCAGGATCGAACCCGGGTCTCTGGCGCTGCAAGGCCGCAACTCTACCGCTGTGGCACTAAGCCACCGTGCCGCCGGGATAAGCTGCCTTGATGCATCAGTTTCCGTGGAATGCTCAGGGAGGCTTGAACAGCTTGGCTGGATCTCCCGAAGCTTCATGTGAACGGCGACAGGTTGTGGCGGTGGCATTTCCCTGGGAATCTGAAACTGTTGTGGAATTTCATGGCCATTGGACATGGATGGTTGGAATTACGGCAACGACCCTGGAGGGTTTCAGTGCTTCCAGCTGGGCCACAACAGCAGTCAACACAGGCAACCAAAATACTTTGTTTGGGTAACACCCATTGTCATCAACACAGTCCTTCACAGAGGTGTAGGAAGGAACTGCAGATGCTGGTTTACATCGAAGATAGACACAAAACGCTGCAGTAACAGCGAAGGTATTTATTCACAAAATGCTGGAGTAACTCAGCAGGTCAGGCAGCATCTCAGGAGAGAAGGAATGGGTGACGTTTCGGGTCGAGACCCTTGTTCAATCTGAACGCAGTAACTCAGCGGATTAGGCAGTATCCCTGGAGAGAAGGAATGCGTGACCCTTCTTCGGTCCGTGATCGGGCTTTGCTGGCTTTTCCTTGCCCTGAACATTATTCCCTTATCATGTATCTATACACTGTGAATGGTTCGATTATAATCATGTATTGTCTTTCAGCCGACTGGCATGCAACAAATGCTTTTCACTGTACCTCGGTACACATGACAATAAATTAAATTGAACTGAACTGAACTTCAGACCTTCACATAGGTATTGGACTGTGAATAGGTGCCCCTAACAGTCCTATAACATGCAACAGTAAAGCACAGGAATGGGCCCTTTATCCCACAACATTTGTACCGAATATAAAACCAAGATAACTAATCTCACCTGCCTGCACATGATCCATATCCCTCCATTCTCTGCATATCCTTATCTAAACCTGCATGCCTAGTCATTGAAAGTAGGCATGCAGGTGCAGCAGGCAGTGAAGAAAGCGAATGGTATGTTGGCATTCATAGCGAGGGGATTTGAGAATAGGAGCAGGGAGGTTCTGCTGCAGTTGTACAGGGCAGTGGTGAGACCACACCTGGAGTATTGCGTACAGTTTTGGTCTCCTAATCTGAGGAAAGACATTCTTGCCACAGAAGGAGTACAGAGAAGGTTCACCAGATTGATTCTTGGGATGGCAGGACTTTCATATGAAGAAAGACTGGATAGACTCGGCTTGTACTCGCTGGAACTTAGAAGATTGAGGGGGGATCTTACAGAAACTTACAAAATTCTTAAGGGGTTGGACAGGCTAGATGCAGGAAGATTGTTCCCGATGATGGGGAAGTCCAGAACAAGCGGTCACAGTTTAAGGATAAGGGGGAAGTCTTTTAGGACCGAGATGAGAATGTTTTTTTTCACACAGAGAGTGGTGAATCTGTGGAATTCTCTGCCACAGAAGGCAGTTGAGGCCAGTTCATTGGCTATGTTTAAGAGGGAGTTAGATGTGGCCCTTGTGGCTAAAGGGATCAGGGGGTATGGAGAGAAGGCAGGTACAGGATACTGAGTTGGATGATCAGCCATGATCATATTGAATGGCGGTGCAGGCTCGAAGGGCCGAATGGCCTACTCCTGCACTTATTTTCTATGTTTCTAAATGCCTCTTAAACATCACTTTCATATCTGTTACCCCCAGCAGCACGTTCCAGACACTTTTTTTTCTTCTAAAATTGCCCCTTGGGTCCCTTTTAAATCTTTCCTCTCTCACCTTAAACCTAATGTTAGTCTCTCCTACCCTAGGGAAAAGACTAACTGTGGCTGTTCTCCCCATCTGTGCTCCACCTGATTTTAAAAACCTCTGTAAGGTCATTTGGAACTATCTTCTGCAAAGGGTGGTGGTTGAAAGTCTCGAAATATTTTTAAGACAGTAGTAAATAAGTACTTGATAAGTAATGGAGTGAAGAGTTACTGCAGGAAGACAAGAATGTGGAGATTAGATCGGCCATATTTTTCTTATTCAATGGTGGGACAGGCTTGAGGAGCCAAGATAGACTCAAAATGCTGGAGTAACTCAGCAGGTCAGGCAGCATCTCGGGAGAGAAGGAATGGGTGACGTTTCGGGTCGAGACCCTTCTTCAGACTGATCGTCAGAGAGAAGAGGAGAACTTCTTCAAACTATTGTTTCTGCCCCTACCACCAGGGCGGCGCAGTGGTGCAGCCGTAGAGTTGCTGTCTTGCAGCGCCAGAGACCTGGGTTCGATCCTGACCACAGGTTTGTAGATTAATTGGGGCTTCGGTAAAATTGTAAATTGTCCCTAGTGTGTGGGATAAGTGTTAGTGCACAGGGATCACTGATCGGCAGGGACTCGGTGGAACAAGGGGCCTGTTCCCACGCTGTATCTTTGAAGTTTAAAGAAAACTATCCCCATCAGCACATTACAAGCACTTGCCACCCTCTGTGTAAAACTTACCCTGCTCATCTCCTTTACACTTGTTCCTCCCACCTTAAAGCTTGAGCATCCATAACCCACCCACCCTGAGAAACAATAACCCATCAGGCATTTCCAGTGGCTGCCACTGCCCAAAATCCTGAAATTTATCCCGCAGAACCTGTGCTTCCTTCTGAGTTGCAAAGTGTACTTTCCTGAAGTCCGACCCTCTCCCACCGTCTCAACTTGTTCCAACTCCTTATCCCAGTGGCAGTAAACGTCAATGTTGCCAAGTCATTCGGTTAACCGCAACAATACACATGGCCAACATCATGGTCACATTGGCACTCTCATTGAGTCCTCTTCCTATCGAGTCCACGTAGTCAGGCAACAATGGAATTCCCTCTTGAAACTCTCATTAAGATTTCTTTACTATGTTACAACAATTTGCCTATTTTTGTTTAGAGACACAGCGCGGAAACAGGCCCTTCAGCCCACCGAGTCCGCAACAACCAGCCACCCCTGTCCCTAGTGTCCTACACACTCGAGGAACAATTTACATATACACCAAGCCAATTAACCTTCAACCTGTATGTCTTTGAAGTTTGGGAGGAAACTGAAGATCTCGGAGAAAACCCATGGGGAGAACGTACAAACTCCGTACGGACAGCACCCATGGTCGGGATCGAACCTGGATCTCTCTGGTGTTGAAATTCTACTGCTGCACCACCGTACCACCCATTGTGCTGCTATTGTTCCACTCAGAGAGACACAAAATGCTGGAGTGACTCAGGCAGCATCTCTGGAGAGAAGGAATGGGCGATGTTTCGGGTCACCCATTCCTTCTCTCCAGAGATGCCGCCTGTCCCACTGAGTCACTCCAGCATTTTGTGTCTATCTTCAGTTTAAACCAACACCTGCAGTTCCTTCCTTCACACATATCGTTCCACTAATACTGGTCCTGTGCGCTACGTCTTTGGAGTGTGGGAGGAAACCGGAGCACCTGGAGAAAACCCACGCGGTCACAGGGAGAACGTACAAACTCCGTGCAGACAGTCAGGATGGAACCCGGGTCTCTGGCGCTGTAAGGCAGCAACTCTACGTCTGAGCCACTGTATTGCTCCTGCAAAGACAACACAGAACGCATAGCAGTTTTATGTTTCAGCAGAAATAGTTTTATGTTGATGAAGCAAGACAGCTGGCAACAAGGGGGGGGGGGGGGGTGGGTGGGTGGGGTGCAGGGTTAATGAAATGCAAGGGGATGTGGTGATTAGGGTTGCCAACTGTCCCGTATTAGCCGGGACATCCCGTATTTTGGGCTGAATTAGTTTGTCCCACCCTTGTCCCGTATTAGTAGGGTTGCCAACTTCCTCACTCCCAAATAGGGGACAAAAGGTGACGTCGTCGCCCCGCGCCCCACCTGACCTCAGTGGCCACGTGCTCCCGCTCCACCAATGGTGGCCGCCATTGGTGGAGCGGGAGCACGTGGCCGCTGGCTCGGTGAGGTCACATGGGGCGCGGGGCGGTGACATCACCTTGTCCCCTATTTGATAGTGAGGAAGTTGGCAACCCTAGTCGTGGTCAATACATTGAGCTTTTTATTGAGCACACCAGACTGAGTGGATTATCTGATAATCCGAGCCTCAGTGACCTTCACCCTACAATCGGGGACCAGAGTCTTGGGAGGGTCCCTCTGCAACCCCCTCCCCCTTGCTGAAATGGAGGACAATGTGCAGACCTTTGTTATGGAAGGTTGAGGTTAGTGTGAGTGTTTAGTTTAGTCTCGTTTAATTTCGAGGTGCAGCCCCCCAAGCAGGCCCTTCGGCCCACTGAGTCCACGCCGACCAGCGATCCCTGCACACCAGTTCTATCTTACACACCGGGGACAATTTTTACAGAAGCCAATTAACCGACAAACTTGGAGGGGGGGGGTGTGTGTGTGGGGGGGGGTGGGGGGTGTGGGGGGGGGGGGGTGGGGGGTGGGGGGTGGGGGGTGGGGGGGGGAGGAACCGGAGCACCTGGGGAAAACCAGCGTGGTCACATGGATGACGTCCAAACTCCATACAGACAGCACCCGAGGTCGGGATTGAACCGGGGTCTCTTGCACAGTCAGGCAGCTACTCTACCGCTGTGCCACTGTGCCGTTGCTAAAGGGTTGAAGGGCTAGAATATGAGTGGTGCAATGCGATGGTAGAGTGGTGTAGTTAAGGTGCTGCCTGCAGTGTGTGGGGGTGAGGATGGAGTCACTGCGGGTTTAGCAATTTAGTGTGTGTGTGTATATGTTTAAGTTGTGTATTTAAGGCATAATGTCAAAGTGTTAAAGAGCTCATACTGACAGATATTATAAAATCCTAACATTTCTCCTGGAATTATCTCACTCCTCCACCAGGCATCTTACAATAGACAATAGACAATAGACAATAGGCGCAGGAGTAGGCCATTCAGCCCTTCAAGCCAGCACCGCCATTCAATGCGATCATGGCTGATCACTCTCAATCAGTACCCCGTTCCTGCCTTCTCCCCATACCCCCTCACTCCGCTATCCTTAAGAGCTCTATCCAGCTCTCTCTTGAAAGCATCCAACGAACTGGCCTCCACTGCCTTCTGAGGCAGAGAATTCCACACCTTCACCACTCTCTGACTGAAAAAGTTCTTCCTCATCTCCGTTCTAAATGGCCTACCCCTTATTCTTAAACTGTGGCCCCTTGTTCTGGACTCCCCCAATATTGGGAACATGTTTCCTGCCTCTAATGTGTCCAATCCCCTAATTATCTTATATGTTTCAATAAGATCCCCCCTCATCCTTCTAAATTCCAGTGTATCCAAGCCCAATCGCTCCAGCCTTTCAACATACGACAGTCCCGCCATTCCGGGAATTAACCTAGTGAACCTATGCTGCACGCCCTCCATAGCAAGAATATCCTTCCTCAAATTTGGAGACCAAAACTGCACACAGTACTCCAGGTGCGGTCTTACCAGGGCCCGGTACAACTGTAGAAGGACCTCTTTGCTCCTATACTCAACTCCTCTTGTTATGATGGCCAACATTCCATTGGCTTTCTTCACTGCCTGCTGTACCTGCATGCTTCCTTTCATTGACTGATGCACTAGGACACCCAGATCTCGTTGAACTCCCCCTCCTCCTAACTTGACACCATTCAGATAATAATCTGCCTTTCTATTCTTACTTCCAAAGTGAATAACCTCACACTTATCTACATTAAACTGCATCTGCCATGTATCCGCCCACTCACACAACCTGTCCAAGTCACCCTGCAGCCTTATTGCATCTTCCTCACAATTCACACTACCCCCCAGCTTAGTATCATCTGCAAATTTGCTAATAGTACTTTTAATCCCTTCGTCTAAGTCATTAATGTATATCGTAAATAGCTGGGGTCCCAGCACCGAACCTTGCGGTACCCCACTGGTCACTGCCTGCCATTCCGAAAGGGACCCATTTATCCCCACTCTTTGCTTTCTGTCTGTCAACCAATTTTCTATCCATGTCAGTACCCTACCCCCAATACCATGTGCCCTAATTTTGCCCACTAATCTCCTATGTGGGACCTTGTCGAAGGCTTTCTGAAAGTCGAGGTACATCACATCCACTGACTCTCCCCTGTCAATTTTCCTAGTTACATCCTCAAAAAATTCCAGTAGATTTGTCAAGCATGATTTCCCCTTCATAAATCCATGCTGACTCGGAATGATCCTGTTACTGCTATCCAAATGCTCAGCAATTTCGTCTTTTATAATTGACTCCAGCATCTTCCCCACCACTGATGTCAGACTAACTGGTCTATAATTACCCGTTTTCTCTCTCCCTCCTTTCTTAAAAAGTGGGATAACATTTGCTATCCTCCAATCCACAGGAACTGATCCTGAATCTATAGAACATTGAAAAATGATCTCCAATGCTTCCACTATTTCGAGAGCCACCTCCTTAAGTACCCTGGGATGCAGACCATCAGGCCCTGGGGATTTATCAGCCTTCAGTCCCATCAGTCTACCCAAAACCATTTCCTGCCTAATGTGGATTTCCTTCAGTTCCTCCATCACCTTAGGTTCTCCGGCCCCTAGAACATTTGGGAGATTGTGTGTATCTTCCTCAGTGAAGACAGATCCAAAGTAACGGTTTAACTCGTCTGCCATTTCTTTGTTCCCCATAATAAATTCCCCTGCTTCTGTCTTCAAGGGACCCACATTTGCCTTGACTATTTTTTTCCTCTTCACGTACCTATCTTGTGATGAGCTCAAAGACAATAGACAATAGAAAATAGGTGCAGGAGGAGGCCATTTGGCCCTTCGAGCCAGCACCGCCATTCATTATGATCATGGCTGATCGTCCATAATCCTGTGCCTGCCTTCTCCCCACTGCTTGAGAATGATCAGCCATGATCACATCGAAGGGCCGAATGGCCTACTCCTGCACCTATTGTCTATTGTCTATATCCCTTGATTCCGCTAGCCCCTGGAGCTCTATCTAACTCTCTTTTAAATTCATCTGGTGAGGTTTAGCGTGGAAACAGGCCCTTCGGCCCACCGAGACCGTACCGACCATCAATCACCATCGTACACTAGTTCTATGCATCATACAAAAAGGGCATTTTACAGAAGCCAATTAACCGACAAACCTACACCTCCGTGGGATGTGGGAGGAAACCGGAGCACAGTGCTGAGCACAGTGCAATAACTCTTCTGACATTCTCGGCATTCATTAGTGTTATATTCGGTGGTGTTCACAAACTATCCTTGTACCAAGCAGCCTTGCCACTAATGTGGCAGTCACAACCATTACTGATCCCGACAAAGGAATTTCTGGGGCAGGGAGCTGAGAGTTTATAGCACCAGTGGGCTTTATAGCCTGGGTGTGTGTATGTGGGAAGTGTTAACAAAGGGGCTGGTTTATGAGTACAGGGTGTGTTTATACAGGCTGCGATTTTATACAGAGTGGTGTTGATATGCAGCAGGTGGTGTGATGGACAGGGTGTTTGTACAGGCAGAATAAAGGCAGTCAGAACCTTTTTCCCCATGGTGGAAATGTCAAGGACAAGAGGGCAGAGCTTTAAGGTGAGAGGGCCAGAGCTTCAAGGGGATGTGCAGAGCAGTATTTTTACACAGAGGGTGGTGAGTGGCAGGAACGTGTTGCGAGAGGTGGTGTAGGAGGTTGTGTTTAAGTGACTTCTACATACGCAGGGATATGGATCACCTGCTGGAAGAGGACTTTGGACTTTAGAGATACAGCGCAGAAACAGGCCCTTCGGCCCACCGAGTCCATGCCACGCCGCCGACTAGCACTATTCTACACACACTCGTGTGCGTTTACAATTTACAATTTTACCAAGCCAATTAACCTACAAACCTGTATGTCGTTGGAGTGCGGGAGGAAACCAGAGCGCCTGGAGAAAACCCACGCGATCACAGGGAGAACGTACAAACTCTGTACAGACAAGCACCCATTGTCAGGATCGAACCCGGGTCTCTGGTGCTGTGAGGCAGCAACTCTACTGCCGTCCCAGAGGGAGATTAGTTTAACCTGGCATCATGTTCAACACAGACACACATGAAGGGCTAGTTCCTGTGCTGCGCTCCCATGTTCTAAGGCATAGAAGGCTACAGAGCACGAGCGAGTACATGGGATTGGTATGGATGGGAACTTACTGGACTGCATGGACATCTTGGGCCAAAGGGCCTGTGTCTGTGCTGTTTGAATCTACGACTCAAGGCGACTGGAATCTGGAGCACCTACCTTGGTTCCCCAAGTGGGAAGAGCAACTCTCACAACATTGAAGAAGTATTTGGGCGCAGCGGTAGAGTTGCTGCCTTACAGCGTTTGCAGCGCCAGAGACACGGGTTCGATCCCGACTACGGGCGCTGTCTGTACGGAGTTTGTACGTTCTCCCCGTGACCTGCGCGAGTTTTCTCCGAGTCTGATTTCCTCCCACACTTCAAAGACGTACAGGTTAATTGGTTAATTAGTGGGTTATAAGTGTGAATTGTCCCTAGTGTGTGTAGGATAGCGTTAGTGTGTGGGGATCACTGGTCGGTGCGGACTCGGTGGGCCGAAGGGCCTGTTTCCACGCTGTATCTTTAAATTAAACTAAACTTTCCAGGCAAGTAATTGCATTACCGTTGGATCGAGGCTATGGAACAGACGCTGGCAAACAGGGATGAGTGATTGTTGGTGAGTGGAGATATGATGGGCTGAAAGCTCTATGACTGCACTTTCAGTCTGAAGAAGGGTCCCGACCCGAAACATCAACCACCCTTTTTCTCCAGAGATGCCACTGCCTGACCCGCTGAGTTGCTCCAGCACTTTGCCTCTATCTGTGACTCATGGAGTTAATAAGGACCATGAATGAATTTGCAGATGATACTAAGCTGGGGGGTAGTGTGAATTGTGAGGAAGATGCAATAAGGCTGCAGGGTGACTTGGACAGGTTGTGTGAGTGGGCGGATACATGGCAGATGCAGTTTAATGTAGATAAGTGTGAGGTTATTCACTTTGGAAGTAAGAATAGAAAGGCAGATTATTATCTGAATGGTGTCAAGTTAGGAGGAGGGGGAGTTCAACGAGATCTGGGTGTCCTAGTGCATCAGTCAATGAAAGGAAGCATGCAGGTACAGCAGGCAGTGAAGAAAGCCAATGGAATGTTGGCCTTCATAACAAGAGGAGTTGAGTATAGGAGCAAAGAGGTCCTTCTACAGTTGTACCGGGCCCTGGTGAGACCGCACCTGGAGTACTGTGTGCAGTTTTGGTCTCCAAATTTGAGGAAGGATATTCTTGCTATGGAGGGCGTGCAGCGTAGGTTCACTAGGTTAATTCCCGGAATGGCGGGACTGTCGTATGTTGAAAGGCTGGAGCAATTGGGCTTGTATACACTGGAATTTAGAAGGATGAGGGGGGATCTTATTGAAACATATAAGATAATTAGGGGATTGGACACATTAGAGGCAGGAAACATGTTCCCAATGTTGGGGGAGTCCAGAACAAGGGGCCACAGTTTAAGAATAAGGGGTAGGCCATTTAGAACGGAGATGAGGAAGAACTTTTTCAGTCAGAGAGTGGTGAAGGTATGGAATTCTCTGCCTCAGAAGGCAGTGGAGGCCAGTTCGTTGGATGCTTTCAAGAGAGAGCTGGATAGAGCTCTTAAGGATAGCGGAGTGAGGGGGTATGGGGAGAAGGCAGGAACGGGGTACTGATTGAGAGTGATCAGCCATGATCGCATTGAATGGCGGTGCTGGCTCGAAGGGCTGAATGGCCTACTCCTGCACCTATTGTCTATTGTCTATTGTCTATTGTAAATGATTCACGGGGATAATCTAGCAGTTCTTTCTGAGAAACGCCTCTCAAAACCATGTCTATTTCTTTTGCCCGCACGCTCCGAGGAATTGTAGAATTGTTTTTGAAAATGATTTGGGATTCTCTGAGTGTACGGCGGAATCTGATAGAAGCTAAACCTGACCCTATAGGGACTCCAATCTCAGCTCACAACAGAGCCAAAGAACAGGCACAGATGTCCTGCAGAGCAGTGTGGGAGGATTTGTACGGGAAGCTGGAAATGTGACTTGAATCACTTATGATGAAGCATTTGTGAGAAAGGGTTTAGTTTAGTTTAGAGATACAGTGCGGAACAGGCCCTTCGGCCCACCGAGTCCACGCCGACTAGCGATCCCCGGAGACCATCACCGTCCTACACACACTGGGGACAATTTACAATTTTTACTGAAGCCAATTAATCTACAAACATGTACGTCTTCAGAGTTTTGGGAGGAACCGGAGCGCCCGGAGAGAACCCACGCGGGTTATTGGGAGAAAACATACAAAACTCCGTGCAGACAGCACCCGTAGTCAGGATCGAACCCAGGTCTCTGGCGCTGTGAGGCAGCAACTCTACCGTGCCACCCCCTTTGAAGAAACTGAAGATTAAAAAAAGGGGTCAGGGAACATGTTGAGTGTTTAAATCCCTGACTTGCTGCACAGATGAAGTGAGTTGGAGCAAGAGCGTTATTGATTGCCCAGAGAGTTGTGAGTCTGTGGAATTCTCTGCCACAGAAGGCAGTGGAGGCCAATTCACCTATATGTTTTCAAGAGAGAGCTAGATTTAGCTCTACGGACTAACGGAATCAAGGGATGTGGTGGGGAGAAAGCAGGAACGGGGCACTGATTCTGGATGATCAGCCTTGATCACATTGAATGGCGGTGCTGGCTCGAAGGGCCGAATGGCCTACTCCTGCACCTATTTTCTATGTTTCTATCCCAGTGAGAGAGAGAGAGAGAGAGAGTCAGTGGTTTCAGGAACTGAACGCCAGGAAGAGTCAGCATCTCCTGGACTGTAACCCTGGGAGATTTCGCACCTTGGAGTAACAGTTCTCCTAGGAGTTTCAGCAGGGACTCTACCCCAGAGACAGTCAACACCATGAAGAAATGAGCTGGAGTTGATTCTGCAGCCTTTGTTTACTTCTGCTATTCAGTCAGGAAGGACCTGGAATACAGAATATGAGTGGGCAAAACCAGGGAGAGAGATGAATTGTACAGAAACATGCTTCACTGCGTAATGCAACAATAAAAGTCTTTGATTCCAATTTTTTAGCGATGGGGATTCTGTGCCTTTGTGCATTATAGTTTGACGTTACTGGGTTCACTGACTCTTGCCCCAAGCTGCCTAGAATCTCGCTCACACTGTGCGTGGCTAGGTCTTTGTGCTCCAACCCGAGCTGCACTAAATATTGAAAACAGCCTTCTGTCTTCTTGCACCTCCAGCACCCCCAGCTCCGGCCCAATGGCCATGTGTTACAGAGCAACCGGGCAGGCTCAGTTCCCTCAGTGCACGTTACTCCCTTTGTCATGCATCTATCTCCTCACTGTGGACGGTTTGGTTGTCATCACGTCTTGTCATTCCGCTGACTGGTTAGCACGCAACAACAGCTTTTCACTGTACCTCGGTAATAACTAAACTACGACTAAACTACAGCGTGGAAACGGGGCCCTTCGGCCCACCGAGTCCACGCCAACCAATGATCACCCGTACAAATGTTCTATCCTACACACACTCGGGACAATTTACAGAAGCCGATTAACCTACAAACCTGAACGTCTTTGGAAGGTGGGTGGAAACCAGAGCACCCGGAGAAAACCCACGCAGTCACAGGGAGAACGTACAAACTCTGTGCAGACAGCACCCATAGTCAGGATCGAACCCGGGTCTCTGACGCTGTAAGGCAGCAACTCTACCGCTGTGCCACCTTGCCACCTTGTTGAGGCAACCCAGAGAGGTGGCACAGTGGAGCAACGGTAGAGCTGCTGCCTCACAGCACCAGAGGTCCAGGTTCGATCCTAACCTCAGGCGCTGTCTGTGTGGAGATTGCACCTTCTCCCTGTGACCGTATGGGTTTCCCCACAAATGCTCTGGTTTCCTCCCACATTCCAAAGACGTGCGGGTTTGTAGGTTAATTGGCCGCTGCAAACGTTCCCCTAATGTGGAGGGGGTGGATGAGAAGGTGGGTTGACATAGAACTAGTGTGAATGGGTGACCAATGGTTGGCGTGGGCTGGGTGGGCCGAAGGGGCTGCTTCCATGCCTCTTAAGGATAGCGGAGTCAGGGGGTACGGGGAGAAGGCAGGAACGGGGTACTGATTGAGAATGAACAGCCATGATCACATTGAATGGTGGTGCTGGCTCGAAGGGCCGAGTGGCCTATTCCTGCACCTATTGTCTATTGTATGCTACACTGCCATATCTGGTGATAAGACTCAGGACACTTTGTGAAAAAGTGTCCCGACCCGAAACAACTCCCGTCCATTCCCTCCACAGATGCTGCCCGACCCGCCGAGTTCCTCCAGCACTTTGCGTTTTGGTCAAGATTCCAGCATCTGAAATTCCCTGTGTCTCCAAATTCTTCATTGTATTGATATTGATCAATGTGCAGAAAATTACTTGATGTAAGACAGATCAAATGTTAATTCAACTGAATGAACAGGGAATTTAAATCAGCATTAACGTTGGGTGTTAGGAGGCAGGATTTTAGAACATAGAAGCATAGAAAATAGGTGCAGAATTGGACCATTCGGCCCTTTGAGCCAGCACCGCCATTCAATATGATCATGGCTGATCATCTAAAATCAGTACCCCATTCCTGCTTTTGCCCCATATCCCCTGATTCCTTTAGCCCGAAGAGCTAAATCTAACTCTCTCTTGAAAATGTGCAGCGAATCAGCCTCCACTGCCTTCGGTGGCAGAGAATTCCACAGATTCACAACTCTCTGGGTGAAAAAGTTTTTCCTCATCTCAGTCCTAAATGGCCTAACCCCTTATTCTTAAACTGTGACCCCCTGGTTCTGGACTCCCCCAACATCGGGAACATTTTTCCTGCATCCGGCCTGTCCAATCCTTTAAGAATGTTATATGTTTCTATAAGATCCCCTCTCATCCTTCTAAATTCCAGTGAGTACAAGCCCAGTCGACCCATTCTTTTGGAGGGAAGGGCTTTGAACAATGAGCTTTGGCGGGGTCAGGGAAACGAGGGCTGTGTGGGTATTTCAAGAATTGGCGTGGCCTGGACAGATGCTGCAAGTTATGTGTGACTGGAATCCCTGGTCCCACTGATTCCACAGGGACACATTCCAGGGAATTACAACAAATGCTGATCGCACTTCGCTGCTCCCTGCACCAGTCTCCTCGAGCGTGTCCCACAGATCTGGGGGAGGTCACTCAGTTAGAGAGTTAGAGAGCACAGAACCAGGCCCTTCGGCCCTACCTGCCCATGCCAACCAAGATGCTCCATCTACGCTAGTCCCACCTGCCTGTGTTTGGCCCATATCAATAGACAATAGACAATAGGTGCAGGAGTAGGCCATTCAGCCCTTCTTTCCTCTTTCTCCTGACTGGTTAGCATGCAACAACAGCTTTTCACTGTACCTCAGTACACATGACAATTAGCTAAACTAAACTAAACTACACTAAACTAAACTATAGTAAACTAAACTAAACTATACTAAACTAAACTAAACTAAACCATAGTTAACTAAACTAGACTAAACTAAATTAAACTATACTAAACTAAACTAAACTAAACTAAACCATAGTTAACTAGACTAGACTAAACTAAATTAAACAATACTAAACTATACTAAACTAAACCATAGGTAACTAGACTAAACAAAAATAAATTAAACTAAATTAAACTATACTAAACTATATTAAACTTATACTAAACTATACTAAACTATATTAAACTATACTAAACCAAACCATAGTTAACTAGACTAAACTAAACTATATTAAACTATATTAAACTATACTAAACTATATTAAACTAAACTAAACTAAACCATAGTTAACTATACTAAACTAAACTAAATTAAACTATACTAAACTATACTAAACTATATTAAACTAAACTAAACTAAACCATAGTTAACTAGACTATACTAAACTATACTAAACTATACTAAACTATACTAAACTATACTAAACTATATTAAACAAAGCTAAACTAAAACTTAACTCAACTTAATGTAACTAAACTTATCTAAACTAAAACTAAACTTAATTAAACCAAACCTCTCCTTTCCATGTACCTGTCCAAATGTCTTTTAGGATATTGTTTTGTAGGACCCAGAGGCAAACATTCATGTCCTCGATCATTGTTATTCGAGGATCTATGACTTCATGAGTCAAGAATCCATTGGGCACAGTTGCAGAGTTGCTGCCTCACAGCGCCAGAGTCCCGGGTTCCATCCTGAATGGGCGCTGTCTGTGTGGAGTTTGTAGGTTCTCCCAGTGACCACATGGGTTTTCACTTGGTGCTCTGGTTTCCTCCCACATACCAAATTAACCTCCAGGTTTGTAGGTTAATTGGCTTCTGTAAATTGTACATTGTCCCTAGTGTGTGGGATAGTGCTAGTGATCGCTGGTCGGCACGGACCTGGTGGGCCGAAGGGCCTGTTTCCACGCTGTATCTCTAAAGTCTAACTATCCTTGCCCCTACAATCCCCGCTCAATGTTTTCGTTATTTTCTTTAATAGATTAGTCTTAGTTTTTTTTCTCTTCCCAGTCCAGTCACTGAAGGCAGGGAAGGGAACTGTGGGGTTGGGGCTGGTGCAGAGGGCAAGAGCAGGGTGATGGGGCGGTGAGAAGGAGGGGCGGGTAAGAGGATCCTGTGGGAGGAATGTGTGGCAGAGAGAGGAAAAAGAGACAGGGCGATCGGGGGGCTGGTGGGAAGAAGGTGGAGTGTCCTTGCAACGTAGGATCAGGGTCTGTGGACCAAGACCTCAATGGTGGAACAGGCGGAGGATGATGGCTGACTTTAGTAGAGCGTCACAACGGCTGGGAAGGCGGACGGATGAAGGCTGCAGCGGAAAAGGGTCCCCGGTCGTCTTGGGCTCCACGCCACTGGATCCTGACCCAGATTTGTCAAGGACCGTGTGGTGGCTGTCTGTGCACCAGTCTCCCCACGTAAAACAAAGTCACGCACAGGCGTCCTCTATAAAGGGACAGTCACACTCGCTTCGAGTGGCCGCCGATGACGAGGGTCTGTGGGTGGAGTGGTGTTCGAGCAGGCAGGGAGGGGATGGAAGACGAGGAGTGTCTTCAAGAAAACAAGGGCAGAGAGGAGCAGGGAAAGGAAAAGGGGGAGAGAGGGGGGTAAATGTGGGGAGGAAGAAGCATCCAAAGATGGTGTGATGGAACCCAGGGTCTCTGGCGCGGTAAGGGAGCAACTCTACTATGCCGAGGTTCAGGAGCATAAAATGGGATTGGTGTAATAATAATAATAATAATAATGCATTACATTTATATAGCGCTTTTCTAGAAACCCAAAGACGCTTTACATATTAGATCTAACATAAAGATAAATAAATAAACGAACAGAAAAGGATGAATAAGGTGGAGCGACGGTCAGTGATTGAAGGCAGTGCTGAACAAGTGAGAAATCAGTGATGTTTTGAATGTGGTGAGTGAGGAGGAGTCTCTGATGGTCTGAGGTAGTGAGTTCCAGAGGGTGGGAGCAGCGATGGAGAAAGCCCTGTCCCCCCAGGATCTGAGTTTGGTCCGGATGGGGGGGGACAGGAGGTTAGCAGCAGCAGAGCGGAGGGTGCGGGTGGGAGTGTGGTTGTGGAGGAGGTCGGTCAGGTAGGATGGGGCCAGGTTATGGAGGGCTTTGTAGGTCATGAGGAGGATTTTGTACTGGATTCTATGGAGGATGGGGAGCCAGTGGAGCTTGTAGAGGACGGGGGTGAAATGGTCACGGATCGGGGAGTGGGTGAGTAGACGGGCAGAGGAGTTCTGGATGTGTTGGAGTTTGTTGATGATTTTTGAGGGTGAACCATAGAGGATAGTCCAGACGGGAGGTGATGAAGGCGTGGATGAGGGTTTCTGCAGCTGTGGAGGAGAGGGATGGACGGAGATGGGCGATGTTTTTGAGGTGGAAGAAGGCTGTCTTGGTGATGTGTTTGATGTGTTTGTCAAAGGAGAGGGACGGTCGGCCTGGACTCGATGGGCCGAAGTCCCTGTTTCAGCAACGTAGGACTCTCAGTACCACTGAAGGCAGACACAAAGTGCTGGAGTAAATCGGCAGGTGACTGGCAGCATCTCTGGAGGACGAGGGTGGGTGTCAGGGCAAAGGCTGTCCCCCCTGGCTGCCCCGATACCCCGAGAATGGCCCCAGCAACGGGTGCAAAGGCACGAGGTTCCCTTTCAGCTGTTGACAGCCACAGCAGCAGAACAGCAGCCGTGTCATGCCAATGGAATTCAGACGCCCACCGTTGCCCTCGCAGTGCTGCTGCTGCCAAGCTTGGCCCACACCCAAGAAGGAACTGCGGATGCCGGTTTAAAACCGAAGACAGGCCACAAAAAAGCTGGAGTAACTCAGCCGGGTCGGGCAGCATCTCTGGAGGGAAGGGATGGGGTGGCGTCTCGGGTCGAGACCCTTCTTCAGACGTTACTCTTCCCTCCAGAGATGCTGCCTGTCCTGCTGAGATACTCCAGCTCCTTTGGCCGACTCCCAAACTATTACCAACGGAATCTGTCCATAGGCAGCACCTCTGCCCTCACGGAGGCCTTCTTGCGCAGAGGTGACGGAGTCCTCTGCCCCTCACTCTCCCTCTCACTCCCCCCTCCCTCAGTCGCTGGTACTTTCCCTCCATCCCTCTCTGTCTTTTACTCAATCCTCCCGCTATCTTTCACTCAGTCCCCCTCGACCCATCTTGGAGTCAGTAGAGTGCAATGCACAATTTAGTTTAATTGAGTTGCGTTTAATTTAATTGCCACCCATACCGAGGTACAGTCTAAAGCCTTGTCTTTGCTGAAAAGAGTGCTGGAGTAACTCAATGGGTCAGGCAGCATCTGTGGAGAAAGGGGCAGCACAGAGGTGGAGTTGCTGCCGCACAGCACCAGGGACCTGCGTTCGATCCTGACTAGGACTGTCTGCAGTACAGAGTTTGTACTTTCTCCCCAGGAGGGTGTGGGTTTTCTCCGGGTGCTCCAGGTTCCTCCAAAGACGAGCAGGTTTGTAGGTTAATTGGCTTCGGTAAAATTATAGTGTGTGTGTGTAGGATAGTGCTAGTGTACCAGGGTTGCTAGTCGGCATGGACTCAGTGGGCCGAAGGGCCTATCTCTGCACTGTGTCTCTAAACTAAACTAGAAAAAAGACAGGTGATGTTTCGGGTTGGGACCCTTCTTTAGGCTTCTCTTTCCCAAGGATGGGGGGATTTAGAACTAGAAAGCATAGGTTTAAGGTGAGAGGGGAAAGATTTAATAGAAACCTGAGGATGGTTGGGCACGTGCCAGGGGAGGTCATAAGGTCATAAGGAATAGGAGTAGATTTAGGCCCTTCGGCCCATCATGTCCACTCCGCCATTCAATCAACTTTTTCAGTCAGAGAGTTATGAATCTGTGGCATTCTCTTCCTCAGAAGGCAGTGGAGGCCAATTCTCTGAATGCATTCAAGAGAGAGCTAGATAGAGCTCTTAAGGATAGCGGAGTCAGGGGGTACGGGGAGAAGGCAGGAACGGGGTACTGATTGAGAATGATCAGCCATGATCACATTGAATGGCGGTGCTAGCTCGAAGGGCCAAATGGCCTCCTCCTGCACCTATTGTCTATTGTCTATTGATCCATCTCTCCCATTCTCCTGCCTTCTCCCCAGGGGAGGTAGTTGTGGCACATATTATAGCAGCATTTCAAAGACATTTGGATAGATACCTGGGTAGGAAAGGGTTAGAGCTATATGGGCCAAACATGGTCCACCTCCAGTTTAAATTCCATTTGGAATATTTTGGAGGACCAACAAACCAAGAACATGGGTTATGGGACCAGCTGAGATGGAGTACTTTGCTCAGCATGGGCTAATTGGGCCAAAGGGTCTGTTTTCATAGTGTACGTCTCTGTGACAGACTCCCTCTCAACTGCACACCGTGAACCATTAACCCATCGATGGGTCAAGTCCCATCAGCAGCCATTGCAACCTGTCCTTCATGCCTCCTCTGTCACTGTGTTGGCATTCATAGCAAGAGGATTTGAGTTTAGGAGCAGGGAGGTTCTACTGCAGTTGTACAGGGCCTTGGTGAGACTGCACCTGGAGTATTGTGTGCAGTTTTGGTCTCCTAATCTGAGGAAAGACGTTCTTGCCTTAGAGGGAGTACAGAGAAGGTTCACCAGATTGATCCCTGGGATGGCAGGACTTTCATATGAAGAAAGACTGGATAGACTGGGCTTGTACTTGCTGGAATTTAGAAGACTGAGGGGAGATCTTATAGAAACATATAAAATTCTTATGGGGTTGGAGAGGCTAGATGCGGGAAGATTGTTCCCGATGTTGGGGGAGTCCAGAACCAGGGGTCACAGCTTAAGGATAAGGGGGAAGTCTTTTAGGACCGAGATGAGAAAACATTTCTTCACACAGAGTGGTGAGTCTGTGGAATTCTCTGCCACAGAAAGTAGTTGAGGCCAGTTCATTGGCTATATTTAAGAGGGAGTTAGATGTGGCCCTTTTTGCTAAAGGGATCAGGGGGTATGGAGAGAAGGCAGGTACAGGTTATTGAGCTGGATGATCAGCCATGATCATATTGAATGGCGGTGCAAGCTCGAAGGGCCGAATGGCCTACTCCTGCACCTATTTTCTATGTTTCTATGTTTCTATGTTTCTATGCTGGATACAAAATGCCGGAGTAACTCAATGGGACAGGCAACCTCTCTCTGGAGAGTAGGAATGAGTGACGTTTCGGGGTCGAAGAAGGGTCTTGACCCAAAATGTCACCCACCCCTTCTATCCAGAGATGCCGCCTGTCCCGCTGAGTTACTCCAGCATTTTGTGTCTATCTTCGCTGTAAACCAGCATCTGCAGTTCCTTCCAACGCATTGTACACAAAGCCCACTTTATCTCGGGCTCTTGGGTCTCAGGCTCAGTGTTAGTGAAAATGCAATGAAAATTTAGGTAACTAACAAATAAAGAAGGATCAGTTCCAAAGCATGTTTCTGAGTTTGTGTTTAGTTTATTGTCATGTGTACAGAGGTACAGGGAAAAGCTTCTGTTGTGCGTTAACCAGTCAGCAGAAAAACAATACATGATTAACAATTGAGCCGTCCACAGTGTGCAGATAGAGGATAAAGGGAATAACATGAATGACGTTTAGTGCAAGGTAAAGTCCCATGAAAGATAGTCCGAGGGTCTCCAATGAGGTAGATGGTAGCTCAGGACTGCTCTGTAGTTGGTGATAGGATGGATCAGTTGCCTGACAACAGCTGGGAAGGGTCTCGACCTGAAACGTGACCCATTCCTTGTCTCCAGAGATGCTGCCTGACCCGCTGAGTTACTCCAGCATTTCGTGTCCATCTTCGATTTAGTCCAGCACTTTGTGTCCTTTTTTCTGTAAACCAGCATCTGCAGTTCCTTATCTCTACCTGAGGGAGGGAGCTCTGTATCCAACCTGTGCTGTCCCCAGCCGTGCTGTACCCAGGTGTGCTGTACCCAGGTGTGCTGTACCCAGGTGTGCTGTACCCAGCCCTGCTGTACCCAGCTCTGCTGTATCCAGCTGTGCTGTACCCAGGTGTGCTGTACCCAGGTGTGCTGTACCCAGGTGTGCTGTCCCCAGGTATGCTGTACCCAGCCATGCTGTACTCACCTGTGCTGTACCCAGATGTGCTGTACCCAGCCGTGCTGTCCCCAGGTGTGCTGTCCCCAGGTGTGCTGTCCCCAGGTGTGCTGTCCCCAGCCGTGCTGTCCCCAGCCGTGCTGTCCCCAGGTGTGCTGTGCCCAGGTGTGCTGTACCCAGCCTTGGGTGTGTCTGATTTAACAGGGCAGAGTGGGTTTCACTGTATCGATTACATCTGTAATGATGTATTCAAGAGAGAGTTAGATGTAGCTCTTAGGGCTAACGGAATCAAGGGATATGGGGAAAAAGCAGGAATGGGGTACTGATTCTGAATGATCTGCCATGATCATGGGGTACGGGGAGAAGGCAGGAACGGGGTACTGATTGAGGATGATCAGCCATGATCACATTGAATGGCGGTGCTGGCTCGAAGGGCCGAATGGCCTACTCCTGCACCTATTGTCTATTGTCTATCACAGTGGAGGCCAATTCACTGGATGAATTTAAAAGAGAGTTAGATAGAGCTTTAGGGGCTAGTGGAATCAAGGGATATGGGGAGAAGGCAGGCAATAGACAATAGACAATAGGTGCAGGAGGAGGCCATTCGGCCCTTCGAGCCAGCACCGCCATTCAATGTGATCATGGCTGATCATTCTCAATCAGTACCCCGTTCCTGCCTTCTCCCCATACCCCCTGACTCCGCTATCCTTAAGAGCTCTATCCAGCTCTCTCAGGCACGGGTTACTGATTGTGGATGATCAGCCATGATCACAGTGAATGGCGGTGCTGGCTCGAAGGGCCTCCTCCTGCACCTATTTTCTCTGTTTCTGTTTCTATGAATGGCGGTGCTGGCTCGAACGGGCCGAATGGCCAACTCCTGCACCTATTTTCTATGTTTCTACGTATGTAACAGGCACTTCGGCCTGGGAGAGGGTGGAGAGTGGGGGGAAGTGGAGGCTTTACTCTGTATGTCTGTACATGCTGAGATATTGAGTATCTTACCAAAATGCTGGTTTAACATTGCAGAGTGGGCTTCACGCGTGGGCTGCCTCCCCTGTGACTGTGTAATGAGACCCACTGACTGACACATGATATCTCTGCATTAAAATCACCCACTCCCAGCGATTTAAAGAAAATCTCTCACGGTTATCCTTTAATTAGCAATGAATTCACAGACTGGGAGCAGAGTTTGTGGTGGAGCTTGTGTTCTGGGCTCGTCAGTGTTAATGTGTCGTGGGAGGCGACTGATAATTATAATTGACTGAGCAGGCGGGCTGGGGCTGGGGATAGGGTATAGTTGCCATGTGTGCAAGTGTGTCTGTGAATTGTCCGCTCCTGAAATAGTTATGCAGAGTCAATGAATGTGCCGGCGATTGGTGGAACTGCGATGGGAGTGAGAGAGACGGGGTGTGGGGACTGAGAGAGAGGGAGAGAGAGGGAGGGAGAGAGAGGTGGGAGAGACAGGGGGAGAGACAGGGGGAGAGACAGGGGGAGAGGGGGGGAGAGGGGGGAGACAGGGAGAGACAGAGGGGAGAGAGAGGGAGAGAGAGGGGGAGAGACAGGGAGAGACAGGGGAGAGGGGGGGAGACAGGGAGAGAGAGAGGGAGAGAGACAGGGAGAGAGAGGGGGAGAGAGGGTGGGAGAGACAGGGGGAGAGAGGGAAGGGGGAGAGAGGGAAGGGGGAGAGAGGGAGGGGGGAGAGAGGGAGGGGGGAGAGAGGGAGGGGGGAGAGAGGGAGGGGGGAGAGAGGGAGGGGGGAGAGAGGGAGGGGGGAGAGAGGGAGGGGGGAGAGAGGGAAGGGGGAGAGAGGGAGGGGGGAGAGAGGGAGGGGGGAGAGAGGGAGGGGGGAGAGAGGGAGGGGGGAGAGAGGGAGAAGGGGTGTAGGGACTACTGAGAGGGGGAGAGAGAGAGGGAGGGGAGAGGGAGGGAGGAAGGGGAGAGGGAGGGAGGGAGGGAGGGAGGGAGGGAGGGAGGGGAGAGGAGGGAGGGAGGAGAGAGGGAGGGGAGAGGGAGGGAGGGAGGAGAGAGGGAGGGAGGGAGGGAGGGGAGGGAGGGAGGGGAGAGAGCTGTTTGGAGCTGCAGCTGTTTGGAGCGGGCGGCACTGTCACTGCCCCTCGGATACCCAGAGCAGAGGGAGTCCACACCGGCGCCCTTGACCAGCGGACGGTGAGTGAACGGGACTTGGCGGGGAGAGGAGAGGGGGGTAGAGAGGGAAAGAGGAGGAAGGAAGTGGGAGAGAGGGGAGGGAGCGGCCAGCCTGTCTACCTGTACCCCAGTATTGGTTGCTGTCAGTGGGAGGAGAGGGGGAGAGGAGAGGGAAGAGGGGGTGAGGAGAGGGGGTAGGAAGCACAAGGAGCCACTACACTAGCCATCTACCTATGCTCCAGGAAGGTTGTTGGTGGCCGGAGGGGGGTCCTCAGGATGGAGGAAGGGTCTTGGGTGAAGGTAGAACTCCTTCCCCCCCCATTCCCCTGTCGCTTGCCCCCGCCCCCCAACAATTCCCCATGCCCTCTCTCCATCCACTGAGACCCCTCCGGTTCCTGGGTGGGACCCCCACCCTACTCCCCCACCCCTCCCTTTACACTAACCCCCCCCTTCCACCCCGGCCCTATTCAAACCCACCCACTTGTAGCAGTGACAGTCTCTCTGGGACCAGTCTCACCCTTCACTCAAAACCCACCCACTAAAGGATGACCCCTTTCTCCAACTGAGAGGGTGGGGTGTGGGGGTGAGGTTGAGGGGGGGTGAGGTTGAGGGTGAGGGTGGGTTGTGAGGGTGGGGTGTGAGGGTGACAATAGACAATAGGTGCAGGAGGAGGCCATTCGGCCCTTCGAGCCAGCACCGCCATTCAATGTGATCGTGGCTGATCATTCTCAATCAGTACCCCGTTCCTGCCTTCTCCCCGTACCCCCTGACTCCGCTATCATTAAGAGCTCTATCTAGCTCTCTCTTGAATGTATTCAGAGGGGGTGAGGGCGAGGGTGGGGGGCGAGGTTGAAGGTGAGGGTGGGGGTGAGGGGGGGGGGGGGGGTAAGACAGGAGGTGGTAGGTCCAGAGGCTACAGAAGAAGTTGGGTTAATGGAGATATGGCCCTTGGCTGTGGGGTGGTTGGTGGGGGGGGGGAGATGGGCAGGTGGGGTTGGTTGGCAAAGGGGGAGGATGATCTCCAGGTGGGTACAATTGGCGGCCAGGGGGAGGTGGTGGAGGTTGGGTTATCCAGGGGGTTGGGGGGTGGCCATGTGGATGGTGCGGGCACTGGGGGGGGGGTAGTTGGAGGTGGCTGTGGGTTCGATGCTGAATGACGGAGAATCAAGAGGGTTTCATTGTCCTATGTCCCAGATAGAACAATGACATTCTTACTTGCAGCAGCCCAACAGAGGGAGGGGGTTGGGGGGGGGGGGGGGGGGGGGGAGATGGGTGGATGGAGTTGTATTGAGTGGGGGGTTTGTATTCTCCATGGATTGTCACCTTGTGGTGGTGGAGAACCTTGCGTGGTCCTGAGATCCTGAGAGTGATGCCGTCTGGACCCACGCTCCTGGTAGGGTCACCCATGGCGGTAAGGTCGAGATGGAGGTCCCTGACAAAGAGCGATCCGACCAAGACCTCAACGGTGGAACAGGCGGAGGATGATGGCTGACTTTAGTGGAGCGTCACAACGGCTGGGAAGGCGGATGGATGAAGGCTGAGGCAGAAAAGGGTCCCCGGTCGTCTTGGGCTCCACGCCAGTGGATCCTGACCCAGATCTGTCTGTGCACCAGTCTCCCCACGTTAAACAAAGTCACGGACAGGCGTCCTAAAGGGGACAGTCATACTCGCTTCGAGTGACTGCTGATGATGGGGGCGGTGGGGGGGGGGGGGGGGGGGAGATGATGGGAGATGGGTGGGGGTGGAGGTAACGCAGACCCCTTCTCAACTGACGGTAGGCTGTGGTGGAGGTGGAGGGTTTGGGTGATAGAGAGAGCGGTGGGGGATTTGTGCTACCCACGCCACTAGCAAATGGTCAGATCCCCCTATCTACATGGAGAGTGTTGGATGAAGTGAGATTTCCCCCTGCGTATAACTGTGGCGGAGACCAGATAGAAGAAGTCTGGCGTTGTTAACAGTGGAGGGTGACGTTTCGGGTCAAACACCCTTGATCTGAAGAAGGTGTTTTGACCCGAAACGTCATCTGCTCCCTCTCTCCAGAGATAGATGCTGCCTGTCCCGCTGAGTTGCTCCAGCGTTTTGTGTCTATCTCTGGTGTAAAGCAGCATCTGCAGTTCTTTCCCACACGCAGGATTGTTGACGGAGTGCCTTTGAACATATTAGGTCACCTAAATTCAGTCCTGGCTGTGTCATGTGGGGAGGGAGGAGATGTCATTACATGAGTCCATCCAGGACCAGCCCCTGACTTGTTACAGTGAACACAAGATGTCTCCCGGCTTCCGAGGCCAGGAATCTGATTATTCTCCCAGCACTTGTTCTATTTATTTATAGATCCAGCCAGCAAGTTATTTTAACCTCTCAATTCCTGATACATCAGATATTTCCCGGGGAACAGGTGGCTTCTCGTCGCTGAGGTTCTTCCTGGTCGGTTGCATCCCAAGAGGTTCCATCCCACCGGGCGGAAAGCACGGACAGATCAAGCCCAGTGTGGGGGAAGGAGTCCTTAGCATGGACCTTGGCTTAGAGCGAGCCCCCCCCCCATCCCCCCCCTCCCCCCCCCCCCCCCCAGCATAGCCCACCCATACTGCACCAACGCCCCCCCCCAGAGAAGAGGGCATCCAAATTCAAGATCATGTCTCTGGAGCACTGACATAGCCCATGGGACCATGCGGTCCATTCACCCAATAAACCCAACAGGTCCCTTTGCCTCCACAGTTGCTGCCCGACCCGCTGTGTTCTCCCAACAGTTTATGCTTTATGCGTAGAAAAGAACTGCAGATGCTGGTTTACACCGACCATGGACACAAAAACGCTGGAGTCACTCAGCGGGACAGGCAACATCTCTGGAGAAAAGGTCTTCACTCCAGAGATGCTGCCTGTCCCGGTGAGTTACTCCGGCATTTTATGTCCATCTAATGCTTTGTGCTCCCGTTTCCAGTGCCTGCAGTCTCTTGTGGCTTGATGACCCCTTCTCAATAGACAATAGGTGCAGGAGGAGGCCATTCGGCCCTTCGAGCCACCACCGCCATTCAATGTGATCATGGCTGATCATTCTCAATCAGTACCCCGTTCCTGCCTTCTCCCCATACCCCCTGACTCCGCTATCCTTAAGAGCTCTACCCAGCTCTCTCTTGAATGCATTCAGAGAACTGGCCTCCACTGCCTTCTGAGGCAGAGAATTCCACAGATTCACAACTCTCTGACTGAAAAAAAGTTCTCATCTCAGGGTCGAGGGCTGGGGTAGAATCATAAAGAGTGCAAACAGGCCCTTTGGCTCAACTTTCCCACACCGCCCAACATGTCCCATCTAGACTAGTCCCACCTGCCTGCGTTTGGCCCACATCCCTCTAAACCCATCCTATCCATGTACCTGTCCACTGGAATATAGAAGGATGAGGGGGGATCTTATTGAAACATATAAGATAATTAGGGGATTGGACACATTAGAGGCAGGAAACATGTTCCCAATGTTAGGGGAGTCCAGAACAAGGGGCCACAGTTTAAGAATAAGGGGTAGGCCATTTAGAACGGAGATGAGGAAGAACTTTTTCAGTCAGAGAGTGGTGAAGGTATGGAATTCTCTGCCTCAGAAGGCAGTGGAGGCCAGTTCGTTGGATGCTTTCAAGAGAGAGCTGGATAGAGCTCTTAAGGATAGTGGAGTGAGGGGGTATGGGGAGAAGGCAGGAACGGGGTACTGATTGAGAGTGATCAGCCATGATCGCATTGAATGGCGGTGCTGGCTCGAAGGGCTGAATGGCCTACTCCTGCACCTATTGTCTATTGTCTATTGTTGTAATAGTCCCAGCTTCAACCACCTCCTCCGGCAGATACTATTCCATACACCCGCCACCCTTTGTGTAAAAAAAAAAAAAAGTTTCTTCTCAGGTTCCTATTAAATATCCCCCCCCCCCCCCACCTTAAACGTATGTCCTTGGGTTCTCGATTCCCCAGCACTGGGCAAGAGATTCTGCTTGTCGAGGTGCGGGATTTCTGTGATGGAGAAGGCTGGGGATTTGGGTGTTGGCATTAGTGTTATGGTGACCTGTCCTCCCCACAGCACTGGCAGAGGGCAGCATCCTCTCTCCATGGACAGTTCAATAGACAATAGGTGCAGGAGGAGGCCATTCAGCCCTTCGAGCCAGCAACGCCATTCAATGCGATCATGGCTGATCACTCTCAATCAGTACCCCGTTCCTGCCTTCTCCCCATACCCCCTCACTCCGCTATCCTTAAGAGCTCAGTACAGCTTAGAGACACAGCGTGGAGACAGGCCCTTCCCACCAAGTCCACGCCGACCTGCCGTCACCCTGTACACTGATTCCACACACTAGTGCAGACAATGTACAGAGGGCCTATCAACCTACAAACCCGCACGTCTTTGGAATGTGGGAGGAAACCGGAGCACCTGGAGAAAACCCACGCGGTCACGGGGGGAACACCGTACAAACTCTTTGCAGACAATAGGTGCAGGAGGAGGCCATTCGGCCCTTTGAGCCAGCACCGCCATTCAATGTGATCATGGCTGATCATTCTCAATCAGTGCCCCGTTCCTGCCCTCTCCCCATACCCCCTGACTCCGCTATCCTTAAGAGCTCTATCCAGCTCTCTCTTGAATGCATTCAGAGAACTGGCCTCCACTGCCTTCTGAGGCAGAGAATTCCACAGGTTCACAATTCTCTGACAACTTACAACTCTGTGCACCCGAAGTCAGGATCGAACCTGGGTCTCTGGTCCTGTGATGCAGCAACTCTACCGCCGCGCCACCAGGTCTTTGGAACAAGTGGGGGTCAAGGGTTGGGGCAAAGGGCAGGCGGGTGAAGGGATTGGGGATTGAGCAGGAGTGGGACGATTGCTGTGTTAAATTTTAACGGGAATACTCAGCAGGTCAGCCAGCATCCGCGGGAGAGAAGCAGTTAGCGTTTCAGGTTGACGGTGTGGCGCAGAGGTAGAGTCAGGGGTAGGGAGTCCAATTCTCTACAGAACCTCCCATGATCCCCCCTCCCAACCTGGTTGCCAAGGCTTGCTGGTCAGTGATTGGAGGGGATAGAGATTCAGTTCCCAGGACTCGTGACCGGGGGGGTTTGGCAGCAACGTTCAGAGATACCGTGGACAATAGACAACAGACAATAGGTGCAGGAGGAGGCCATTCGGCCCTTCGAGCCAGCACCGCCATTCAACGTGATCATGGCTGATCATTCTCAATCAGTACCCCGTTCCTGCCTTCTCCCCATACCCCCTGACTCCGCTATCCTTAAGAGCTCTATCTAGCTCTCTCTTGAATGCATTCAGAGAATTGGCCTCCACTGCCTTCTGAGGCAGAGAATTCCACAGATTCACAACTCTCTGACTGAAACAGTTTTTCCTCATCTCCGTTCTAAATGGCCTACCCCTTATTCTCAAACTGTGGCCCCTTTTTCTGGACTCCCCCAACATTGGGAACATGTTTCCTGCCGCTAACGTGTCCAACCCCTTAATAATCTTATACGTTTCGACAAGATCTCCTCTCATCCTTCTAAATTCCAGTGTATACAAGTGGACCTGTGGAGAGAGCTGTTCAACCATGGTGGTTGCACCTAATCAGAGCTGTCGCCGTAGGCGTAGATGACCGTGGGCTGGTGATTCCGGTTCATCAGCGGGTGAGGGTGAGCGGAGCGGTGGTGCAGCGGTAGAATTGCCGCCTTACAGCGCCAGATACCCGTGTCCCATCCTGGCCTCGAGTACGATCTGTGCGCAGTTTGTACCTTCTCCCTGTGACCGCCCGGGTGCTTCGTTTCCCTCCCACCGCTCCAAAGACGTGCAGGTTTGTGGGTTAATTGGGTTTGATACAAAAAAATATCTCCGGTGTGTGGGATGGTGTTAGTGTACGGGGATCGCTGGTCGGCGTGGACTCGGTGGTCCGAAGGGCCTGTTTCCACGCTGTAAGTCTAACGTAAAGTGTGTGAACTTGGACCCAAGTCCTGACATGTTGACGGAGGTGGATTTCCATTTTCCTTGACCCTCCCATCATGGCCATCTTCACCTCAATATCTCCAATATATCCATCTCCTTTTCTCTTCCCTCCTCGTCTCCCATTACCCCTTTACACCGAGCTGACTGCCTCGACACCTTCCATTCTCTCCTTTTCTTTCTTTCTTTCTTTCTCTCCTCCCTCCCTCCCTCCCTCCCTCCTCTCTCCTCCCCACCCACCTTCTCTCCACCTCCTTCCATCACTGCCTCCTACGTCCCATGTTGGCGAGATCCCTTTGTTACACTTTGACTTGGCACTGAGACTGGAATGAATGCAGAATAGCTGGTGGGCAGACCGAGACACAGGGGCTCACTGTGAACGCAGCTCATTAAATACAAGGGCTTCCTCCATGTTTAGGGTGGCTGCCGCCGGCTGTTAACCCTTTCACTGCCGCGTTTCCCTCCAGTTCCAGTGGGACGGGAGTCCCTTGTCGGGGCGCAGGAAGGAACTGCAGATGCTGGCTTGTACCGAACATAGACACAAATTGCTGGAGTAACTCAACTGGTCAGGCAGCATTTCTGGAGAGAAGGAATGGTTGATGTTTTGGGTCGAGACACTTCTTCAAACTGAGTCAGGGGAGAGAGAGGGGGAGGCTAGAGATACGTGGAAGGGTAAGGTGTGAAAAGGACAGATCAAAGCATAGAAACATAGAAAATAGGTGTAGGAGGAGGCCATTCGGCCCTTCGAGCCAGCACTGCCATTCATTGTGATCATGGCTGATCATCCACAATCAGTAACCCGTGCCTGCCTTCTCCCCATACCCCCTGAATCCACTAGCCCTTAGAGCTCTATCTAACTCTCTCTTAAATTCATCCAGTGATTTGGCCTCCACTGCCTTCTGTGGCAGAGAATTCCACAAAATTACAACTCTCTGGGTGAAAAAGTTCCTTGTCACCTCAGTTTTAAATGGCCTCTCCTTTATTCTAAGACTGTGTGGCCCCTGGTTCTGGACTCCCCCAACATTGGGAACATTTTTCCTGCATCTAGCTTGTCCAGTCCTTCAATAATTTTTATAATGTCTCTATAAGATCCCCTCTCATCCTTCTAAACTCCAGTGAATACAAGCCTAGTCTTTTCAATCTTTCCTCGTATGACAGTCCCGCCATCCCGGGGATCAATCTCGTGAACCTATGCAGGGTCAAGGAAATGTAGAATGATTCATTGTAGGCTGAGGGGAAGCTGAAACCGAGGCAGACAATCAGTAAAATTAATGCGAGGGACAGTGAAACTAGTCGGAGAACTAGGGGTAGGAGAGAGGGGGAGAGCAAGGGTTACTTGAAGTTGGAGAAGTCAATATTAAATGCCCCTGGGGTGTGAGCTGCCCAAGCGAAATATGAGGTGCTGTTCCTCCAATTTGGGTTGGGCCTCACTCTGACAATGGAGGAGGCCCAGGACAGAAAGGGTAGACACAAAATGCTGGAGTAACTCAGCGGGTCAGGCAGCATCTCAGGAGAGAAGGAATGGGTGACGTTTCGGGTCGAGACTCTTCTTCAGACCTGATGTGACGTCAGTCTGAAGAAGGGTCTCGACCCGAAACGTCACCCATTCCTTCTCTCCCAAGATGCTGCCTGACCCGTTGAGTTAGTCCAGCATTTTGTGTCTACTTTTGATTTAAACCAGCATCTGCAGTTTTTTTTTTTCCCCCCTTCCCATGACAGAAAGGTCAGTGTGGGAATGGGAGGGGACATTGTGGGGACTGACTGGAGCCATTGTCAGTGCTCCAGAAGGCGCTGACATTTTCAGTCTATCCCGTGCAGAGGGAAGGCCCCTGATCCTCTTCTGACCCTTCGTCTCAAAGGCCAGTTTGCTGTGTTACTGCATTGTCCTGTCGTTTGGTTTTGGGCCAAATCAAGAGTTAAAGGAGTCTTCAGTGACGTGGTGCTCGGGAATGCTGCCCTTTCATCCCGGGAGAAGTTGGAATAAAAAATGAGGGCGGCCCAAATTGCAGTAAGTCCCTGGCAACCATTAAAGGCATGGGTACGGTTAAAGCTAAGTCTGACTCCACGACTCCATCACAGGCAGGTGGGACCAGTGTCGATGGGGCATGTTGGTTAGCATGGGCTTAGGTTCATAAGTGATGGGAGAAGAATTGGGCCATTCAGCCCATCTAGTTTACTCCACCATTCAATCGTGGCTGATCTATCTCTCCCTCCTAACCCCATTCTCCTGCCTTCTCCCCATCACCCCTGACACCCGCACGAATCAAGAATCTGTCTATCTCTGCTGTAAAAATATCCATTGACTTGGCCTCCACAGCCTTCTGCGGCAAAGAGTTCCACAGATTCACCACCCTCTGCTGAAATTCCTCCTCATCTCCTTCCTAAAGGAGCGTCCTTTAATTCTGAGGCTGTGACCTCTGGTCCCAGACTCTCCCACTGGTGGAAACGTCCTCTCCACATCCACTCTGCTTTAAAGATGTCCACTGACTTGGCAGTTGTCAAATTAGGCCGAAGGGCCTGTTTCCATGCCATGTAACTCTAAGCCATTCACTGTAAGATTTACAAGCAGTGTACAGTAAAGTACCAAGTGTACGCTGAATGAGAGTGAGTGGAAAAAAGCACGCCGGGTGGAAGCAGGCTCTTCGGCCCATCAAATCCTTTGCTGGGCATCAAGCATTCATTTACAAGAATCCCATTTTATACTCCCCACATTGCCACCTGCATCTACTAGGTCCACCACTCACCTAAACCAGGGACAATCAACTTACCAGCCTGGGATGTGGGAGGAAACCGGAGCACCCGGAGGAAACCTCCCCTGCAGGACCTATACATCAGGAGGTGCAGATCCAGAGCCAGCAACATTATGGGGGACCCCTACCACCCCAGCAACGGACTGTTCCAGCTGCTACGGTCAGGCAAACGCCTCCGCTGTCACGCTGTGAAACCAGAGAGGATGAGATGGAGTTTCTTCCCACAGGCCATCAGGACTGTTAACTCTCATATCACCAGGGACTAATTTAATTTACTGTATTAATTTATTTTTTGTGTCAACATTTTTTTTGTTGTTCTATTCTGTTTTGTAGTTTAGCACAATCCGCAGGCGTTGCCACTTTCATTTCACCACACGTCTTGTATATGTGTGTGACAAATAAAGTTGACTTGGCTGTCACAGGGAGAAGGTGGAACAGAGGGGGTTGTGTGGGGTGGGGGGGGGTGTTGCCTGGTAGAGGTGTGCAAAATAATGAAGGGCATGGGTAGACAAGATAACAGCAAGCTCCTGCCCAAAACATGTGTATCTGCAGCCGTTGGGCATGGATATGGGGGAAGAGGATTCTCAGTGGCACATCACACGCCGCCGTTCTGCTACAGGCGGTAGACTGGCGCAGTGCTGGAGTTGCTGCCTCACCAGAGACCCAGGTTCCATCCTGACCTCGAGCGCTGCCTGTGCGGAGTTTGCACGTTCTCCCTGTGACCTGCGTGGGTTTCCTCCGGGTGCTCCGGATTCTCCCCCCCCCCCCCCCCCACCCACATCCCAAAGGCGTGCGGGCTGTAGGTTAATTGGCCCTCTGTAAATTGCCACTGGGATGTGCAGGATGGGAGAGTGGTCGGTGCGGACTCGGTGGGCCGAAGGGCCTGTTTCCACTCTGTACCTCTAAGCTAAACTAAAGACATTCTCCCACATAAGGAAATTCATCACTGGGGTAGGTACAAGGACATGGAAGGGACGATCGGTAGTGGTGGGCATGTGCCAACCAACTGGAGATGGCATGGTAGAGGTACCAGGGGGAAGGAGCATGTTGGTTTAAGGAAAGCAACATAGTGCAATGGACAAGGGGATAAGGTCAGGCATGATGGAGTGAGATACTAGCAACCTTTCTGATAATCTCTGATTAATAACCTTTTCCATCTCTGCTAGATAGGGCTAACGGAATCAAGGGATATGGGGAGAAAGCAGGAACGGGGTACTGATTTTGGATGATCGGCCATGATCGTATTGAATGGCGGTGCTGGCTCGAAGGGCCGAATGGCCTACTCCTGCACCTAATTTCTATGTTTCTATGCTTGTGCCAAACAAATAGGCGTGAAGTTCTGTGGAATTCTTTGCCACAGACGGCTATGGAGGCCAAGTCAATGGATATTTGCATGGCAGTGATAGATAGATTCTTGATTAGTGCGGGTGTCAGGGGTTATGGGGAGAAGGCAGGAGAGTGGGGTTGAGAGGGAAAGATAGATCAGCCATAATTGAATGTAGACTCGATGGGTCGAATGGCCTAATTCTGCTCCTATCACACGAAATTGATAATTCTGTTTATCAATTCTGCTCCTATCACTTATGAAAATTCTATCAGGACCGCTGTGAATTTTGATGCAAGACATGGCCTGATATCTTGAGGGGAACAAAACGTGTATTATTCTTTGTGGAGCAAGTGGAGGATTTAATCCGATGGTAATGAACAGAAAGACAATGGAGCTCTCTCCTGATTTGGGCCTGACCTTTAATTAACCCTTTGCGTTTATATTCGCCACCGTACTTGGACCACTGCAGCCCTTGAGGTTCAGCATTGAATTTCAGATAACCAGCCTCTCCAGTTTGTGTCAAAACTGGCCGAGGCCCTTACTCGGTTATTCTCTCCCCACGGGTGCTGCCTGACTGCTGGCTAATTTCAGTTTATTGTCATGGGTACCGAGGTACAGTGAGAAGCTGTGTTTGGAGTGCCATCCAGTCAGATCAGGACTACCCGCTGCACCGCCCTTGAATTAGCTGCACACATACATATACACACACGCACACACACACACACACATACACGCACACACACACACACACACATACACGCACACACACATACACACACACATACATACACACACACACGCACTCACTCACGCGAACACTCACACACATGCACACACACACATACACACACATACATATACACACACACACATACACACACACGCACACACACATACACGCACACACACATACACGCACACACACACATACACGCACACATACATACGCACATACACACGCGCACACACACACGCACTCTCACACACACGCACTCACGCACACGCACACACACGCACACACACACACACGCACACACACATACACGCACACACACATACATGCACGCACACACACACACCTGTCGAGGGGGCTGGACCGTGGTGAGAGACGGTGCGGTAGGTGGTGGGGGTGGGGGTGGGGGGGGAGGGTCCAGAGTACGGATGGGTCTGGGTGCAGCGGGTGCCTGATTCACTGCCTCTATTTCAGGGTGAAGGCAGCAATGTCGGTGGCGTCAGACAGGCCCCGCAGTGGCCTCAGCCTCGGCTCCAGTGTCGGCACCATCGCCTCCCTCGCAGCCCCACTGGGGTCAAAGGTTAGCAAGCGCCACCCCCCCCCCCTCGGCAAATCTCCCCACCCATCCTCCTCTCACCCACCCTTCCCTGCCCACCCTCTCTCTTCTTTGCTCGACCGTTCCCTCCCTCAGATGCCCATCTCAGTCTGTCCTTCAAGGGAGCGCTGGAAGTATTAGCAGTCCACCATCAGGCTTGCCCGCTGGGCCCACGATGGACACTTCCAGAGATTCACCAGAGGCTTCCTGATGCTGCTTTGCACTTCTTGTTTCAAAGCGCATTGGCACAGCGGTAGAGTTGCTGCCTCACAGCGCCAGAGACCCTGGTTCGATCCTGACCTCGGGCGCTGTCTGTACTGAGTTTGTACGTTCTCCCCGTGACCGCGTGGGTTTTCTCCGGGTGCTCCGGTTTCCTCCCACACTCCAAACACGTGCAGGTTTCTCGGTTAATTGGCTTCGGTAAAACTGAAAATTGTCCCTAGTGTGTGTAGGATAGTGTTAGTGTGCGGGGATCGCTGGTCGGCACGTACCCGGTGGGCCGAAGGGCCTGTTTCCACGCTGTATCTCTAAACTAAACTAAAAAAAAATGATCCAGGACCAGTTTAATCCTTCGTTCTGGTGAGTTTGTTTTTAAGGGACAAATTCCTTCTGGGCTCCAACTATGATTCAGCTCGACAAAGGATAAAAGCCCTCATCCTCTATCCCCTTGAGATACAAGCTGTCTGCTCACGATCTCTGCCTCCCCCTCCTGACAACTCTTTCCAGCCCTCCGCAGTCCCCAGATTTTCACCCTTTCAATCCTTCTCGGTTCCAAAGAGGATACACTCCTCTTTTCCCCCCACAAATATCTCCATGTGGGTGCTTCCGTCCGTGGAGTCACACAGCACGAAAACAGGGCCTTCGGCCCGCCAGGTCAGTCCGTGCTGACTATCAACTACCCATTTGCACTACCTCACTGAGGTCAGGTGAAGAACGTGCAAACTCCACACGGGCAGCGCCCGAGATCAGGATCGAACTCGGGGTTGCCAGAGCTGTGAGGCAGAGCTGAACCTACAGTACGTCCCCCCTGGTTATTGGGAAGATGGAGATGGCCATCTCAATGGGACAGGCGGGTACAACCTTGTACCTCCAGCGCCCAGCAGAGACTGGAGGTGGTCACCCTACAGTGAGGGCACTAGGCTGGGCTCCACCCACCACAAGTGGAGATGCCACTAAGCTCCTCTGGGCTGCTCTGCCTGCCCTGGTTCTGTCCCTGTCCATGTCCCGGTTCCGGGCCTGGAGGTGTCACTTCATCCTCTCCATCTGCTCCTCCGTGCTCATCCTCGGCCTCCTCCCTGGTCAAATCCAGTTGCTCCTGAAGATTTAACGACGGATCACGACACGGTCGTCTCGGCGATAGGATGGAGTACCCCCGCCTGGAAGGGCCCGCCCGCCCGCCCAGAGTGGAGGGAGTGAGACGGAGGGTCTGGCAAGAAGGCGGGCCGTGGGAGGGAGTGCACCGAAGGCCTCGGCGGGGGAATGGGCCGCTGGAGGCCCTGCAGCAGCCTGGGCCTCGGGCTGGACCGAGCGCCGCTCTAAGAGGCCGAGCGCGTGGACCGGACGCGGCCTGCAGCGGTGGAGGACACCACGGCTATGCTTGGCCAGGCCGACCCTGTGACGTCGCCATGGCAACGGGCCTTCACGATCAGGTCACGAACCCTGCACTTACAACAACCGGGACTTGAAAATGGTGCCAAACTGGAGACTCTGTACACTGTCTCAGTGTACCACCGCTGTACACTTGTGCTGTATCTGAGTAGGAAAATAACTGCAGATGCTGGTACAAATCGAAGGTGTCACAAAATGCTGGAGTAACTCAGCGGGTCAGGCAGCATCTCAGGAGAGAGGGAATGAGTGACGTTTCGGGTCCCAGACTCCAACTTCAACTGTACTGTATCTGAGATGCTTGTCTGACGAAGGGTCTGAAACGTCACCAGTTCCTTCTCCCCAGAGACGCTGCCTGGCCCGCTGAGTTATTCCAGCATTTCGATTCTATCTTCGGTGTTAACCAGCGTCTGCAGTTCCTAAGTTTCTTTTTTTTTTTTCCTAATCAGATGTGCAGCACTTTGGTCAACGTGGGTTGTTTTTAAATGTGCTATACAAATAAAATTGACTTGACTTGACTTGACTTCCTACACATGCTTATCTAATACACCGATCAGCCAAAACGTGATGACCTCCAGGGGATGCAGTGTTGCCGGGGGTCACCGGAGCGCCGTTCAGACACCAGCACGTAAACAATTAGCACTGCAACACTGACGACCACCTGCCCAATATGCTGTTGGTCGTCTGTGTGCAGCCCCATACGCAGCAGGGTGCGATGCACTGTGTATTGTGACACATTCCTCCCGTGACCACCATTAAAACTTTCTGTGACTCGTGCCACAGTCGACCTTCTGTCGGTTCGGACCAGACAGGATAGCCTTCGTTGCCCTCGCGCATCGATGAGCTTTGGGCGCCCAACACCCTGCCTGTCGCCGGTTTGTGGTTTGTCCCTCCTCGGACCACTGTCGGTCGGTGCTCACCACTGCTGACCGGGAGCACCCCACAAGCCTTGCCGTTTCAGAGATGCTTTGACCCAGTCGTCTGGCCATAACAATTTGGCCTTTGCCAAAGTCGCTCAGGTCTTTACTCCTGCGTCCAACACATCAACTTTCAAGAACTGCCCGTTCACTTGCTGCCTAATATATCCCACCCCTCGACAGGTGCCATTGTAACAAGATAATCAATGTTATTCACTTTACCTGTCAGTGGCCATAATGTTTTGGCTGATCGGTGTATGTATCTAAGTGCTTGTGTATAGTGATGCTTGTACTGAACTGTATACAAAAACGAATTACACTGTACCTCGGTACATGTGACAGATAAAGTGGCAGACAATTTGGTCTTTGAGTCTATGGGGGACAGAGCCCCACTTTCAGTGGGTCGATTGTGGGTGTGACTCTGACGCCTTGCTGTGTTTACCCAGCCCCTGCGACCGATGAGGAAGGTACACAACTTCGGCAAGAGGGAGCAGGCGATCAAACGGGACCCCAACTCTGCCACCGTGATGCGGGGCTGGCTCCACAAACAGGTAAAGGGAAGGGGGAGGGTGGGGGGGTGGGGCAGAGGGGGGAATAGGGAGCAGAGGGTTTGAGGGAAGAAGCGGGGGGGGGGGGGGGGGTGAGGGGAGGACTGAGGGAGAGGAGTGGGAAGGTGGGGAGGGGAGTGGAGGGAGCTAGCCCAGGGGGACGGACATGTGTAGGAAGGAACTGCAGACGCTGGTTTATACTGAAGATAGACCACAAAAAGCTGGAGTAACTCAGCGGGATAGGCAGCGTCTCTGGAGAGAAGGAATGGGTGACGTTTCGGGACGCCCCGAGGGTTTTGAGGGAGGAGGGGGTGGTGTGAGAGGGGTGAATGGCAGGGATGTAGTGCTGACGTCTCCACTCCCAGGGTGCAAACCCAGCTCCCTCCTCCTGGTGCCCCCGAGACTGGAGAAGAATGGATTCCCACCCCTGGCTATGGATGGTTTGTGGTCAATGGTGAAGCTTCTTGTCCATTTCAGATATGGAGCAATAGACAATAGGTGCAGGAGGAGGCCATTCGGCCCTTCGAGCCAACACCGCCATTCAATGTGATCATGGCTGATCATTCTCAATCAGTACCCCGTTCCTGCCCTCTCCCCATACCCCCTGACTCCGCTATCCTTAAGAGCTCTATCTAGCTCTCTCTTTAATGCATTCAGAGAATTGGCCTCCACTGCCTTCTGAGGCAGAGAATTCCACAGATTCACAACTCTGACTGAAAAAGTTTTTCCTCATCTCAGTTCTAAATGGCCTACCCTTTATTCTTAAACTGTGGCCCCTGGTTCTGGACTCCCCCAACACTGGGAACATGTTTCCTGCCTCTAACGTGTCCAATCCCTTAATAATCTTATATGTTTCAATAAGATCCCCTCTCATCTCTCTATATACTAAAACTATCGTTTGTTTGTTTGTTTGTTCCTGAACTACAGCCAAAACGATACAGGATAGCGCGACAATTTTAGGCCCACCTTACTCACCTTTGGTGCTAATGGAAGAGGAATAAATGAAATTGGTGTTATTCACATGTTAAAGTTTAAATCTATCTCCTAAGGAGGGAGGGGAGGAGGGAGGGAGGATAAGGGGGATGGAGTGGGGAGGGGAAGGGGAGGAGGGGATAGGGGAGGGGGAGGAGAGGAAGAGAGGGTGCTGCACCAATGCAGGAGAGGATTGGGCCCAACGGGTCCACTTGGTTATTAAGGGGTTGGACACGTTAGAGGCAGGAAACATGTTCCCAATGTTGGGGAAGTCCAGAACAAGGGGCCACAGTTTAAGAATAAGGGTTAGGCCATTTAGAACGGAGATGAGGAAAAACTTTTTCAGTTAGAGAGTTGTGAATCTGTGGAATTCTCTGCCTCAGAGGGCAGTGGAGGCCAATTCTCTGAATACATTCAAGAGAGAGCTAGATAGAGCTCTTAAGGATAGCGGAGTCAGGGGGTATGGGGAGAAAGCAGGAACGGGGTACTGATTGAGAATGATCAGCCGTGATCACATTGAATGGCTCGAAGGGCCGAATGGCCTCCTCCTGCACCTATTGTCTATTGTCATTTCTAAACTCTAGTGGAGTTTATAAGCCCAGTCGCTCCATTCTTTCAACATGTGGAGCAGGGGCTCCCTCTTGTGGAGAATGAATCCAACTGCAGCCTTGCTCAGAGATTTTGGGTCAGGAGTGGAGGAGGGGAGAGGAACATGGACCACTGCTCAGGGCATTGGGGAGTAACGGGGACTGTCCCCCAGGGAGAGGCGGCTCCTCGGGTTCTGAACCCTGGGTGGAGTCCGTAGTCGGGCAATGCCCAAGGACTGTACACCAGGGTAAGACTCAGCTCCACATGGGGGAAGTCACATCCACAGGGAGTCCACCCTGGAGAGGTTCCAGATCTTCAGGGATGGATACTCTGGGAAAGCCGAGGTTTTCAGGCCGTGTACCCAGGGCAGGGGCGGCATCCTTTTGTTTTCTTTTACACAAAAATAAATGTAATCAACCTCAATATTGATGGTCTCCCAGTATCCACCTCCCCACACATCCGGAATCTTGGAATCATCTTTGATCAAACCCTCTCCTTCGACAAACACATCAAACACATCACCAAGACAGCCTTCTTCCACCTCAAAAACATCGCCCGTCTCCGTCCATCCCTCTCCTCCACAGCTGCAGAAACCCTCATCCACGCCTTCATCACCTCCCGTCTGTACTACTGCAACAGCCTCCTCTATGGTTCACCCTCAAAAATCATCAACAAACTCCAACACATCCAGAACTCCGCTGCCCGTCTACTCACACACCACCTCGATCCGTGACCATATCACCCCCGTCCTTTACAAACTCCACTGGCTCCCCATCCCCCAGAGAATCCAGTACAAAATCCTCCTCATGACCTACAAAGCCCTCCATAACCTGGCCCCATCCTACTGACTGACCTCCTCCACAGACACACTCCACCTGCACCCTCCGCTCTGCTGCTGCCAACCTCCTGTCCCCCCCCCCATCCGGACCAAACTCAGATCCTGGGGGGACAGGGCTTTCTCCATCGCTGCTCCCACCCTCTGGAACTCACTACCCCAGACCGTCAGAGACTCCTCCTCACTCACCACATTCAAAACATCACTGAAGTCTCACCTGTTCAGCACTGCCTTCAACCACTGAAGGTCACCTCACCTTCTTTTTCCTTTTCTGTTCGTTTACTTATTTATCTATTTATTTTATTCTCTATGTTCTAGAAATCCCTGTAAAGCGTCTTGAGTGTTAGAAAAGCGCTATATAAATGTAATGCATTATTATTATTATTATTTAATTATTACAAGAATAATATATACAGTACAAAACAATACCAAACAACCCCACACCACAATGCAAAATCACCCAATTATCTAAACAAATATTCTTAAATGTCAAATGCACTCTTAAACAACTATATCTCCATCTTTATTGAGGACTAGACCAAGTGGACCTGTTGGGCCCAAACCTCTCCTGCATTGGTGTAGCACCCTCTCTCCCTCCTTCTCCCCCCCCCTTCTCCTCCCCCCCTTCTCCTCCCCCCCTTCTCCTCCCCCCCCCTTCTCCTCCCCCCCTTCTCCTCCCCCCCCCCTCCTCCTCCCCCCCCTCCTCCTCCCCCCCTCCTCCTCCCCCCCTCCTCCTCCCCCCCTCCTCCTCCCCCCCCTTCTCCTCCCCCCCTTCTCCTCCCCCCCTTCTCCTCCCCCCCTTCTCCTCCCCCCCTTCTCCTCCCCCCCTTCTCCTCCCCCCCTTCTCCTCCCCCTTCTCCTCCCCCCCTTCTCCTCCCCCCCTTCCTCCCCCCCCTTCTCCTCCCCCCCTTCTCCTCCCCCCCTTCTCCTCCCCCCCTTCTCCTCCCCCCCTTCTCCTCCCCCCCTTCTCCTCCCCCCTTCTCCTCCCCCCCTTCTCCTCCCCCCCTTCTCCTCCCCCCCTTCTCCTCCCCCCCTTCTCCTCCCCCCTTCTCCTCCCCCCCTTCTCCTCCCCCCTTCTCCTCCCCCCCTTCTCCTCCCCCCCTTCTCCTCCCCCCCTTCTCCTCCCCCCCTTCTCCTCCCCCCCTTCTCCTCCCCCCCTTCTCCTCCCCCCTTCTCCTCCCCCCCTTCTCCTCCCCCCCTTCTCCTCCCCCCCTTCTCCTCCCCCCCTTCTCCTCCCCCCCTTCTCCTCCCCCCTTCTCCTCCCCCCCTTCTCCTCCCCCCCTCTCCTCCTCCCCCTTCTCCTCCTCCCCCTTCTCCTCCTCCCCCTTCTCCTCCTCCCCCTTCTCCTCCCCCCCTTCTCCTCCCCCCTCCTCCTCCCCCCCTCCTCCTCCCCCCCCCTCCTCATCCCCCCCCCACTCCATCCCCCCCCCACTCCAACCCCCTCAACTGCCCCTTATCCCCCTCCCTCCCTCCCTCCCTCCCCCCCCCCCCACTACACCCACTCTAGGAGATAGATTTAAACTTAAAATGTGAATAATTTTAAACTTTCAATGAAACTTCTTGCTTTAGCACCAAAGGGATGACGGTGAGTAAGGTGGGACTAAAATTGTCGCGCTATCGGGTACCGTTTTGGCTGTAGTTCAGGAACAAACAAACAAGAGTTATAGTATATAGATGTTTTCCATGCCCCACGGTCCCGGAAATTCCTCTGGGTGCCCGTGGGCAGTGCGTGGTCCCTCTCTAACACTGCCCGGGCGCGGGCGGACGTAACCCCGGAAAATTGGCAGGCAGCCCGCCCGGGCAGAGCCCTCTTCCGCCTGGCGTCGTGACTCGCGGGCGGCCATCTTGGCCGGGCCCAGGAGCCAAACCCAACCAGGACATCTTCAGCCCCAAACCCTCTCCCCTATGCACAGGGGTGTCCAAAGACGAGGGTGGTGGGTGAGAAGTGAAGTGCAGCCAGAAGGCCGGGAGCAGCCCCTTTAGATACTGGAGCAGGGGGCTGCAACCTCACACACTGCGTGTACACGTGGACCACGGGCTCTGCCAGTCTGTGAAACCAACCGCGAGAGAGACGGATTGCAGGGGACTCGGTGCAGTAGCCATGGTTGGACATCCTGGGGGAGTGTACCCCTGGGGGAGTGTACCCTGGGGGAGTGTACCCTGGGGGAGTGTACCCTGGGGGAGTGTACCCTGGGGGAGTGTACCCTGGGGGAGTGTACCCTGGGGGAGTGTACCCTGGGAGAGTCTGCACCCCGTCAGCTTGTGCTGGGAGTGCCTTGCTCACTGCTGGGATAGCGAGGTCTCTCTGCAGCTCTGCTGAGCTGATGGCTTCTCTCGGCCTTTCAGGACAGCTCTGGGCTGAAGCTGTGGAAACGGAGATGGTTCGTCCTGTCTGACTTCTGTCCTCTTCTACTACCGAGGTAAGGGACCCTGAAGACCACTCCTCCTCCTTGCCCTCGAGCTGTTCCTCCCCGTCCAGGCTGAACTGCCTCCCCTCTGCTTCCAAGGAGCGGAAGGAAGGTTCTGCTGCAAATTGGTTTCACCGGGGTTGGCCAGTGCCCTGCAGACAGATGTCCCTCCATCCTGGATCAATGCTGGACGTCCAGCCTCTGGGAGACCAGGATCTGTAGTCCCACGCACACCACACACACACACACACGCTCACTACACAACACACGCTCACTACACACACACACTCACACACACGCTCACTACACACACACGCTCACTACACACACACACTCACGCTCACTACACACACACGCACACTCACGCTCACTACACACCACGCACACGCACACTCACGCTCACTACACACACGCGCACACACGCTCACTACACACACACACGCTCACTACACACAACGTGCGCACACGCACAAACTCATGCTCAATGCACACAACACGCACACTCGCCACACATGCACAAACACACTCAACACACACGCAACACGCACAAATACGCGCTCACCACAAACGCCCACAACTTGCACCCGCAGTGCACACACACTCACTGCATGCACACACACACACACACACACACACACACACACACACACCACACACCACACACACACACACACACACACACACACACACACACACACACACACACACACACACACACACACACACACACACACACACACACACACACTGCATGCACACACACAGTGCACGAACACTCGGTGCATACTCACTGCATGCTAACACACATACACACTGCATGCACACACACACACTGCATGCACACACACACTGCATGCTAACACGTACACACTGCATGCTAACACATACACACTGCATGCACATACACACACACACACACACTGCATGCATGCAAGCACTCACGGTTCACATGGCGATATGTGCAAACAGACATGTACACACAATGTTGCTCGCATATCAACTTGGGGAGATTTGAGATCCGCAGGGGGTCCAGCCAGGGAGGGTGGACATTCTTCGGACTGTACCCTGGGGAGATGGAGTGGCAGTGAGAGTGGGAAGGAGGGGGCGGGAGGGAGAGCAGACTAGGGACGGGCAAGGAGGGTATCGCGGGGGGGGGGGGGGGAATGAGTGGGCCGAGAGGAAGGGAGAAGGGCAGGAGATGGCTCCTATCCATTACCTAAAACCTAACCCCTCACCTTCCCTCTGGGGGAGAATGAAATGGGTCAGTTAGGGAATGGGTGATGGACACTAGATGCCGGAGTAACTCAGGCAGCATCTCTGGAGAGAAAGAATGGGTCGTGACCCGTCTTCAGACGGGTGATTGATGGATAGCAGGGGCTCAATGGGCCAAAGGCCTGTTTCGGTGCTCTATGGTTCTGTAACTGGAAGCACTCTCAGGTGCCAGAAGGGTTGATGGCTTCCATTAGCTGTAGCACTCTGGCCGGGCGTCTGGTCCACACCCATTGTCCAGTCACCCACCGCCCCATCCTGCCCAACACGTTGGCGTCCTCTCGGACAGACCGCGGTGCCCGTCACAGCCTGCTGTTGGTTATTCCAAAACTCGCGGTCACGGGGAAAGTCACCAGCCAGTCCGAGCACAGCCCGGCTCCCACCGTCGGCACGGGAGCAGGGAAAGAAAGGCTGGGATGCAGAGAGAGAGAGAAGGTAGTTGAGGCCAGTTCATTGGCTATATTTAAGAGGGAGTTAGGATGTGGCCCTTGTGGCTAAAGGGATCAGGGGGTATGGAGAGAAGGCAGGTACAGGTTACTGAGCTGGATGATCAGCCATGATCATATTGAATGGCGGTGCAGGCTCGAAGGGCCGAATGGCCTGCACCTATTTTCTATGTTTCTATGATCCTTGTTCTCCACAGACAGTCGGGAAGAACGGATCCTGGGGAGTATTCCAATGCCGAGTACAACATCTCAGCTGTCTGCTCGCAAGACCGGAAGAGCCGGAAATTTGCTTTCAAGGCACAGTCCAGTTGGGAATTTGTTTTGCATTTGGGAATGTGGGAAGGCAGCGTTGCAATGTGTCGGGTGGTGTGGCTGGTTATGTTCAGGGCTAGAGATCGACCATGTCCCTGTCCACCTCACTCACTGTCTCCCAGGTTCCATGCACCGCCTATTCCACAACAACCAGGCCTACCACCAAGCAATCCTTCCCCAAGTGCGGTCTAGATCCAACAAGCTCCTCCCCCCGCCCATCAACCCAACTCCAGCCAGCTCAATCCATCCCTCCACCATGGTCATTGCAGACCACAGATTCACAACTCTCTGAGTGAAAAAGTTTTTCCTCATCTCCGTTCAAAATGGCCTACCCTTTATTCTTTAAACTGTGGCCCCTGGTTCTGGACTCCCCCAACATTGGGAACATGTTTCCTGCCTCTAGCGTGCACAATCCCTTAATAACCTTATATGTTTCCATAAGATCCCCCTCTCATCCTTCTAAATTCCAGTGTATACAAGCCCAGTCGCTCCACTCTTTCAACATACAACATCCTGGGAATTAACCTAGTAAACCTACACTGCATTCCCTCAATAGCAAGAATGTCCTCCCTCAAATTTGGAGACCAGAACTGCACACAGTACTCCAGGTGCGGTCTCACTAGGGCCCTGTACAACTGCAGAAGGACCTATAGGCTCCTATACTCAACTCCTCTTGAACCTGATGGATAACTTTTTTTAGACAAATGGAACAAGCTGCTGGAGGAGGTAGTTGAGGCAGTTACTATCACGACGTTTCTGAAGCATGTAGACTTAGAAACATAGAAACTAGGTGCAGGAGTAGGCCATTCGGGCCCTTCGAGCCTGCACCGCCATTCAATATGATCATGGCTGATCATCCAGCTCAGTATCCTGTACCTGCCTTCTCTCCATACCCCCTGATCCATTTAGCAAAAAGGGCCACATCTAACTCCCTCTTAAATATAGCCAATGAACTGGCCTCAACTACCTTCTGTGGCAGAGAATTCCACAGACTCACCACTCTCTGTGCGAAGAAATGTTTTCTCATCTCGGTCCTGAAAGACTTCCCCCTTATCCTTAAGCTGTGACCCCCTGGTTCTGGACTCCCCCAACATCGGGAACAATCTTCCCGCATCTAGCCTCTCCAACCCCTTAATAATTTTATATGTTTCTATAAGATCCCCCCTCAGTCTTCTAAATTCCAGCGAGTACAAGCCGAGTCTATCCAGTCTTTCCTCATATGCAAGTCCTGCCCATCCCAGGGATCAATCTGGTGAACCTTCTCTGTACTCCCTCTAAGGCAAGAACGTCTTTCCTCAGTGTGTGGGTTTCCGCGAGTGTGGATTGTCTGACTGACGTAATCTCTCCTCCCCCCACCCCCCCCCCCACCCCCACCCTCATCCCCCCCCCCATCCCCACCCCACTCTCAGGCTGAGCACCCAGGAATGAGGACGTACTGCTTCAGCGCCGACACTCAGGAGGACATGAACGGATGGGTCCGGGCCATGGGCCAGTCGGCACGAGTGGAGTCCGACTTCACCGGGTAAGGAGGAGGGCCTGAGGAAGGTTCTTGACCCAAAGCGTCACTCATTCCTTCTCTCCAGTGATGCTGCCGCCCGTCCCGCCGAGCCTGTGGGAGGCCAAGTCTCTGAATGCATTCAAGAGAGAGCTAGATAGAGCTCTTAAGGATAGCGGAGTCAGGGGGTATGGGGAGAAGGCAGGAACGGGGTACTATCATATCATATCATATATATACAGCCGGAAACAGGCCTTTTCGGCCCTCCATGTCCGTGCCGCCCAGTGATCCCCGTACATTAACACTATCCTACACCCACTAGGGACAATTTTTACATTTACCCAGCCAATTAACCTACATACCTGTACGTCTTTGGAGTGTGGGAGGAAACCGAAGATCTCGGAGAAAACCCACGCAGGTCACGGGGAGAACGTACAAACTCCTTACAGTGCAGCGCCCGTAGTCAGGATCGAACCTGAGTCTCAGGCGCTGCATTCGTTGTAAAGCAGCAACTCTACCGCTGCGCTACCAGTGATTGACAATGATCAGCCATGATCACATTGAATGGCGGTGCTGGCTCGAAGGGCCGAATGGCCTCCTCCTGCACCTATTGTCCATTGAGTCACTGCAGCTTTTTGTGTCTGTCTCGGGAGGAGGACACTCAGTGTTTCCCCCCCCTCCCCTCCGCTCCACACAGACCCCAGATCTCACCCCGGACTGCGACAGAACAGATTGCGGATAGACCAGACCCGTTCCCATTCCGCCCCATGGGGTGGAATCCTTCCTCAGACTCGGGATGTGGAGAGTTCAGGATTAACATGTTCATAAAGTCATCAGGAATAGGGGTAGAATTAGGCCATTCAGCCCATCAAGTCTCCTCCGCCACTCAATCATGGCTGATCTCTCTCTCTCCCTCCTAACCCCATTCTCCTGCCTTCTCCCCATAACCTCTGACGCCCGTACTAATCAATGTTCCTCTTGGAGTGATGGGCAATGGAGGCAGGATGAGGGGAACCCCTGGCTGACGAGGGATATTGATGCTCTGGTCTGGAAAAGGAAAGGTAGAAGGACAACATTTAAAAGATATTTGGACAGGTTTGTGGACAGGATTAGCAGGATAGGGTTTCGATACTGGCCAGCGGAACGAGCTCAGGAAGCCATCTTGGGTCGGCCGGGGGGTGAATTGTGCCAAAGGGCTTGTTTTTGTTTTTTACACTTGTACGACTCAGATAGGTTTCTGCACCTGAGGGTCTTGGATGAAGTGCGTCCATGATGGATGGTGAAAGGCCTG